>NC_056733.1:1829599480-1829719480 GCF_019279795.1 Protopterus annectens | reverse complement strand
CAAACCATGTTCCTGACATAGTTGCAATAATAATCTCCAAAAATAGTCATATGTATGTTTGTATTTTGATGTCAGTACACCATATACTGCTGGAAATACCTTACCAGTGATATTCCCCTGTAGATTACAGTGCACAGCATATAGCTGCTTACATTTAGTTCATAGATTAATACTAAGCTAACTGCCCTTGCGAGCCATTTAAGCCTAGCCAGTTATCCCTTGTGAGACTCAAACCCTGCACCTTGTGTTTGCAAGGCAAACACCTTAATTATTAAGCCATCCTCTCAACCCTACATTTTCGGGTGTTTAACGGGACCATACCGTCTATGAGAATTATTTCACTTGAACATAGTGTATGGAGGTTACTAACAGTTGTGATAATGACGGCTAGTGGAGTACTCTCGGTATAATCGCCACAACTTATTAGGAACGACCCTGACTTTAGTAGCAACATATCAGCTGTCAAATCCCTCAATATAATCCTTTCAGAGCCTTGAACTTCCCTGGACTTTCTGCGAAGTCTGCGCACGGACTGTTTCAAGACATCTGTATTGGGCAACGTGGTCACTATATCTGTTGAGGTGCTTGTCATCACCTCAGATACTATTCTGCAAGGATCCTCCTGACAGGAAGCAGCACGTCTCTTGATATTACAATGGACCTGTGCTTCCTCATACCTTTCTAGAGTAGGACCATGAAAATGGCAAGTAGTTTTAAATATCCTTTCACCTTCGGGTACAGTTTCCCCTAAGCAATGGCCCTTACATTAATCCTTAATTTTCTTAGTGCAACACCAGTAGTTTCTGCTACCTCTACTTCTTTCCACGTAGTACTGGTAGCCATCTATGTTCAATAACTTCTTGCCTTTCTGTGTTTCAGTGGTGGTATACATGGACCCCACTGTGCCTGGGGTTGTGTCTCTTATGTCCAACATGCTCATTATAGTAGTATGACCTACATATAGAGTACATACAGATATCAAACTATGTGTATATATATAAGCCACTATATTGAGCTTTCTATCACTGCATGGCTCTGTTGCACTTACCAAGTATACACAGACATTCACTGTTCTATATCCAACGACAGCTGCCTGCCAACTAATGTTGCTGTCCTTTTAAATTGTGCGTTTCTGCAAAATATGTGCAGTTATATATTTATGTCACGTTGTTACCACAACATACGTTTGTTCGACATTCGTATGGCCGACTACAAACCTTATATGGACTTATGACTGTTGAGTAAAGTAAGTTAACATGAATGTCGATGTACTGACTGTCGGAGAAATGACTGTCATTAATGCAAATTTAGATGTTTTGATAGTAAACCTACATATATATATATATATATATATATATATATATAGATATATATAGATATATATACAGATATATATAGATATGTGTAGATACAGATATAAATATATATGCATATACGAGATACACACATACAAACAACACACACCACAAACATAGAAATCTATGCCACTCTCTACTAAACATCTAGAGAATGAGGTTGGTATTTTTGGAGACAGCAGCCTTCACAATGGGATTTACAAAGGCATTTGCAGTAGCATCCATTAACTCCGAAAGTAAAAGATGCTTGCAGTAGCATCCATTAAGATGTCCTTCTGCCTATGGGCTACCTACAGAGACTTCCAGGGAGACCTAAAAGCCTTCTTCAATGTCTGTTACGGGGAAAACAGGGAGTTAAAGCAGGCCATCCCTCCCTCCCTTTGTCCCGTAAGTTCCAAGAATTCCCTGACTTTGAAACTGTCTGAGGGAGATGCAACAGGTGCTAGCATTCTCTTCTTTGTCCGCATCTGCTCTAAGGGACTCTGATGGAGTGTCACTGCACTCCTCTTGTAACTCGATTACTTCAGGAGGAGAGAATACAAGAAGGAAGATAAGTGTTTTTAGAGTAGTCTGCATAAAAGGAGGTTGCAAAAGGTCTGCAGCCTCTATTCTGTTTCTCTTTGTAAATCTATATTATTGTTCTATAATTTCCTTTCCCTGGTGGAGACTGAAATTTGTCAGCTGGGAAAAGTGATCTATCCCAACTAACAAATTCAAATAAATACATAAATAAATACAATGTATCAAAAATCCTATCACCAGCAGAACTGGGTCTGGCATCAATCCAAAAAAGGCTGGCATCAACATTTGTGCCAAAACCCTAAGGTTGAGCAATGCCATTGGAAACAGAGTTGGCGAAGACAGTACAGATCTCTGGCTCAAAGCTGAGAACACCACCAAGAGCTGAGCTGACACTGAGAAACCAGAGTACATCAACTCTGAAAAGGCTGGTATCATCACTAGTGCAAATAACCAACGTTAGGCATCAGTACAGGAAACACAGTGAGTATTGACTGCGCAGATATTATGAACATTGACGTCAGGGGACTATTCCATGAATGGAAGGCTAATGCAGATATGTAAATACCAAGAATGGAATAGCAGAGACCACAATAGCTATAGGTCTGAATATAAAGATGGATGCTAGTATCCTCAAGCACTACAAACCGTTGTGTGCTACTGTGGAAATCTTAGGCTTTCTTGGAGAAGAAGAAAATGCTGATAAGATTCATAGTCTCCTGCAGCTTGAGCAAGGACAATAAGCACTAGACAGCATTCCATTGGCTATTAGCAGGGCCTCTGTTAATATGCCATATTCTAGGTTGAGTATGTATGCAGTGATGGGATTCTCCACAGCACTACACAACTTATTCATTTCTGATTTATCTTAGAAACGGTTCACTAAAGCAGATTTTTGTAAGCAAATATTCAATTCTGTTGTTCCCTTTAGAGATACTGCCACGTCACATGAGCTGGCATAGACCTGTTTCACGTAATCTGTTTGTGGATTAAGTTTTCCATGAGCCTCCCTTCAAAAAAGACATGCAGCACCACCAAACTGATGAATTAAAATAAATAAGGCCACTGTTTTCCCCAAGATTAACAACAAAAATATATATGACAAAAAATTTGAGGTGGGGAAGGAAAACAATTCCTTGTTCTTTTAAACCATCATCTGTCTTATTTATGAGAGTATATGTATTTAAAACAATCCATAAAGAGTGATACAGTGATAAACCAGCATACACCAAAGGCTTGCTCCATCTTAATGCTGCATATTACACTCTCAACTTTACGGACCTTGTTAAAACAATCACATCAACAAAAAAATTACTACAATATCTAAAATTCAGTGTTACAAACTTGAAAAACAGAATATTTCTATTAGCAGTACTATGTCACCATATGCAGTTTTTTAGCATTAGTTACATAGTCTGCTGACACAGCAGCACTATGATGTAGAAATCTGGTGATATAAAACAGCTATATATTTTTCTACTCTCCACCCTCAACTAAAGACATATCAGGAGTACTATTACACTCACCCTCAACAAAACACTTATCAGCAGAGGTTAACAGAGATTAGTGTTGAGGTGCTGTACATCTACACTATGGCTAGAATCAGTACACTTTACTACTGGATCAATCAGAACATTTTACTGTGATGAAATTTTATTTGCTTGACCTTCCACACTTTATACACTTTTTATAAATTACTACTATACATTGCTTCAAGTCTGGACCCTGATATTGCAAGCATTCATTCAATAAATAATGAACAACTAAGCTTATATGGAAATGTGTGCTTTGAGTACTCAGAAAGAAACAGAAGTCTGCCAAAGACCTCCTAGACAAAGTATACATAACAAATACCCTCAGCAGCCCAAAATGTGCTCTTTCAAAACAACACCCACATCAACACATAGAGCTACATCTCATGGAGCCTCTACCTCTAAGCCCATAAGGCAAGCCACCACACAATCCAACATTCTAGTCATTGGAGACTCCATCGTGAGACACACTGATGTCTCTTTCACCAGGTTGCGTAAGGAGAAAGTTACGGTCAGTTGCTTATCAGGGGCTAGGATCTGCCACATTACACATTCACTCAGGACATTGGACCACAATTACCAATATGACTCAGTCATAGTCCATGTGTGAGCAAATGATATGAGATGTATCTTCATAGACTATATGAAGAAAGACATCATGGAGCTATTGGAACATGTGTCACAGGCTGGTATAAGCCTAGCATTGAGCAGCATTTTACCTTCTCCAAGGATTATGCCATAATACAAACAAAAGATGATTGAATTTAATAATTGGCTTAGTTTCCGGTGTCATTCTAAGGGGGTGCAATATTAGTCAGCATGAAAGGAGACGGTCAACAGACCATGCTGCTTTGCCAGGGATGGTCTGCACCTCTCCCCTCTAGGATTTTGAATATTAGCTAAAACATTGTCTCCCCCCATAGTGCCTTTTTTAAGCAATGCCAAACTGAAAGCACCTCCAAAATAGCAAATCAAAACCAAGAAAATCTAAAGGTATTATTGCTCAATGCTAGGAGTCTAAACAAAAAACTCCACTCCCTAGAAGCTCTCTTTACCCTAGAGAATGTTGATGTCTGTGTGGTCACTGAGACATGGTTTAAAACCATGGACAGCACACCAACAGTGCAAGGTTATATTGCCTTCCACACATTTCAGCCAGCTACTTCACAGACAGGGACAAAAGGAGCAAGTGTCTTTGTTTGCATAAAAAATAAATATACTTCAAGGCTGGTCAAACAGGATAATGCACTTGAGCTGCTCCATGTTCAAATCACCATAGGTAAACTCCAATTCCAGTTCCTTGCAAGCTATAGGTCCCCCTCTATAACCCAGGAAATACATACCATGTATTTAAACTTATTAGAAACACTAACCATCAACCCAATACCATATTCATAGGTGACTTTAATTACCCCACTATTAACTGGGAATCCTATACTACACCAAACATACATGCACAGAGATTCCTTGATTTTGTAAACACAAACTCCCAAGACCAGATAGTCAATGCACCAACCAGGGGTGCAACCTCACTGGGTGTGGTCCAAACTAATATAGGAGACTGCTGCACACCCCCCACTGTAATGCCTTCCCTGGTAAGGTTAGACCACAAAATGGTCTCTTTGAAGTTAAAATAAAACCTGGAGCTCCAGCTAAACCTGGAACATTTAGGAACTATTCTAAGGCTAACCTCCTGCTATTAAGTGAGAACATGGCAAAATTTCAAGCCCCCATAAACCGTGAGAATGCTGCTGCCTATGCAGAACTGTTCACAAAAACCGTGTACAAGCATATTAATAGCTGCATAGAGGCAGCTGTACCCACCAGGAAGTACAGAACTAACTAAAAAAAAACAAGCCACCCTGGTGGAATCACAAAATCAACAGGCTGTATAACAGGAGGAAGAAAATCATGGCAAAAATTAGGAGGTGCAGCACCCAGCAGGATAAAAGCACTCGCATCAAACTAAATAAACAAATCAGAGGACAAATAAAGTCTACCAAAGTCAAATTTGAGGTAAGTTTGGCCTCCCAGGCCAAAGACAACCACAAAGCATTCTTTAGCTAGGTCTGCAACATCAAAGGCAATACACAATTGTGTGAAGAACTCATTGTAAATGGAGCCACCTATACTGATCCAGTAGATATAACAAACCTCCTGGCTGGCAAATTCAGCTCTAACTTTACCCCTCTCTCCCCCTCAACCTTCTCTCAGGAAATATCATCAAATATAACTCCCCCTACTATCACTAGGGAACAGGTCCTTAATTTTCTCTCTAAGACCAGGAACACTGCATCAATGGACCCAGACAATGTCCCAGGATGCCTTCTAAAAAGTATGAAACATGACCTTTCAGGGCCTTTGGAATTTCTACTTAACTGTAGCCTGCAAACAAGCTTCATGCTTCATGAATGGAGAAAAGCAACAGTCATCCTTCTGCACAAAGGTAGGCCATCTACTGAACCTGGAAACTACAGACCCATAAGTCTCACTAGTCTTATATGTAAAGCCATGGAAAGAATCACCA
The DNA here is from genome assembly GCF_019279795.1 of Protopterus annectens. Taxonomy (NCBI): domain Eukaryota; kingdom Metazoa; phylum Chordata; order Ceratodontiformes; family Protopteridae; genus Protopterus; species Protopterus annectens. The sequence continues at coordinate 1,829,713,547 of NC_056733.1, read as the reverse complement.
TGGAGATGATCAACAGAGAAATAGCAAACGTCCAGACACTGGACCCAACCTAGTTTGTTTTCGTCAAGGGCAGATCATGCCTACTCAACTAGGTGAACTTCTTTGAGAAGGTCACCAAAGCAATGGATGAGGGCAAAATCGTTTACACTGCCCACCTTGACCTGGCCAAGGCATTTGACACAATACCCTACTTGGGCATTATTGACAAACTCAAGAGGTTAGGTACAAACCCCTATATCACCCGGTGGATAGCCAACAGGCTCACAGACAGGACCCAGGAAGTTAGAATTGGGGAGTCCACCTCTACAAAGAGGCCAGTCACAAGTGGAGTCCCTCAGGGATCAGTCCTTGGACTGCTCCTTTTTGGCATTTACTTCTCAGAAGTCAAGGCCAATGTTGGTGGTCTCTAGCTGACTGAATTTCAGATGATTGCAAATTAGGAGCTGTCATTGAATCTCACACTGACACGCATGTTCTCCATGAGGGGCTGACACAGACAAACACCTGCTGTCAGAGCCATGGTCCAAAACTAAATGCCAAGAAATGCATTATAGTTTCCTTTGGGAAGTCATCCATCCCTGGTAAGTATCATATTGACAACACACCCCTTAGAAGTGACCCAGTAGTCAGAGATTTAGGGACACACATAGATAGTAATCTAGCCTTTGATCATCACATGTCTACAGTGGTCAGGAAATCATTCTATGTTGTGCAGCTTATAAACACAGGCATGGCAACTAAGTCCAAGGAAGTCATTGTTACACTGTATTGGGCATTCATCAGACCTATCATTGAGTATAATGCCCCCTTTGATATGTACCTAAGCAGGCATATCCAACAACTGGAACATCTACCGAGGTTCCTTACTAAAAGAATACAAGGCGTAAGCAAAATGTCCTATGCAGACTGCCTCAAGGCCCTAACCCTGTATGCTGTACCCTACAAGCTTTTGAGGGGAGATCTATGCCTGGCATACAGGACATTGTCAGACCCTACTCTGATGGACCTCCTGCATATCCATAAAACAAACAGCACCAAAATTGTCCATTCTAAAGAATTATACCTTGCCTGTGATATAAATAGGACATGCTTGAGAGACAGGTATGTATCCCAGAGACTACCCCGTCTATGGAATAAGCTCCCCATCCATGTGAAGCAGAGTTCCTCACTAACTGAATTCAAGTGCAACTTGGATAACTGGATGGGAAACTGGAAATTCAACATTGGTTTGGCACATATGTCTCTAGTGGACACAGGTAACCTGTAAATGTTTAATCTCCCAGGCCCATGCTTACACTTATCAAGGGTATCAAAACTTGTCAGAGATTTGGGATGCATGCCTAGGCTTAAAAAGACCCTTGTGGTCGTTACCCTAGTAAACGCCTATGAACATGTGAGGGTATAAAGATCGCAGGCACATCTCAGACTGCAAAGCCATCAACCATAAAAACCCTTAAAGGATAGTTCAAATGAGAAGAAGTAGCCACATCCCACAATCATGATTAAATCTATCATTTTCCAGTCCCCATTATTATTACAGTAGTTAAACTACCCATAGCAGGCCTGTGGTTTAGGGTAGGATTTACTCCTCTGCCAGTTAGAAGAAAATCCCCCAGTAACCTACAAATCTTCCAAGGATTTTTACTTAACCAAGGAAGGGACAGCAAAATGCAGACAATGTACAGTCAGAAGATTTAAAGAAAACCTCTTCAGTAGCTAACACATCTCAGAAGCATGAAAAATAGGGTATTCGATATGAATAGCAAAACATTTTGTAGCAAACAAACAAATACCTAGCCACATATTTTACCAATTAAAAAAAATGCATCAGCTATCTTGACACCTTGCATGTATTTCACTTCCTACTTCTACTTATTTTGTTTCATAACCACCACATAGGTTGCAAAACTAATTTGAGCTACACAAGGAATGAAAAGCTACAACACACATTTTACATAGCATCAGCTATTTGACACCTACCATGTGCACATGCAGTATTAGACTCCTTTTCCTACTTATTTTATTTCATAACCACTACATACATGGGGATGCCACCTTTTCAAATGCCCAAGGTGGGCCACTTTTTGTAGCAACACAAGATTTTGCATGACAGACCATACCCACAACCAGTGCAAAGGCTGAACTTCAAGTTTTTCATCCAAATAAAACCTTATTCTTATATTAATTTGATTTGCTTATGCTGCTTCAAATAACATTTAGGTAATTCAGATATGAAATAATAGTCTCATGCAACAAGTAAAGAAAATCTGGGAAATATTTTTTGTCCTAAAATCTCATGACATTTGTCATTTTTCAACATTTTCCACTGGACACAACTGTTCAAATAGGGACTGTCCTGAGCAAAGAGGGGCAGGTGGGAACCATGCATGTGTTCCATATTTGGGCTACATGTAGATCAAAAAGCTTATGACACACCTTATTTTACATAAAAAGTCCTCTTTTAACCATACTACCTTCCCAACCTCTTGCAACAGAAGTTTACTTGGCTATAATAGCATTTCAAATTGCAGATTACTCCATTGAGCATTTATGTGTACAGTACACTAGATGCATGCATAACACCACTATATTTCCTTTTCATAAAATATTTCAGAAGTCATGCAAAATCAAGTCATCAGCACACTTCCTAAATGGTATTATATTGATTATTTTAATTCATAGGTTCATAGGTAGATACTAGGCTATCTGCCCTAGGGCATTTATAAGCCTAGCCAGAGTGTATTTGGCTTCCGCCTCCCTATTAGATTAGCCTACTGTGCCTCTGTAAAGTAGGTCACAGAAGGTACCCTTTTAAGATTAGTTTACTGTGCCTCTGTCTAGCAGGGACACAGGAGAGATCCCAGGGGTGAATTTGCGATTTCCCATCCACGCGTCCAGATTTCGCTTGAAGAGGGTCAGCGAGGAGCTATGTCTAACATGAATTGGGATTCTATCCCATAGTGAGGGGAGCCTCTGGGAAATGAATCTGTCCCTCCAGCATGTCCTATTTATTTTTGTGCTGAGGTTTAGGTCCCTGGAGCATGTAGCTCTAAGGGACTTGGATTTTTTGAGGTGGAGCATGTCCATTAATTCTGGGTTTGACATGGCTTTGTACGTCAGGCATAGATCGCCTCTGAATAGGCAGTAAGCAACTGAGTAGAGCTGGAGTTTCTTTAGTTGAGCTGCATAGGACATCTGTTTGTAGCCCATGATCCTCTTGGTGAGGTACTTTTGGGGTCTCTCCAGTTGCTGCAGGTGTCGGGTAAGGTACATCCCAAAAGGGGCATTGTATTCAATTATGGGCCTGATGAGTGATGAGTAGAGGGGCACAATGACCTCTCTTGATCTAGATGCAAACCCTTTCATGATAAGGTGGGCTGTATAGAAGGTCTTTCTAACCACTTTGGCAACGTGATTATTAAAGGAGAGATTACTATCTACGTTGGTCCCCAAATCTCTAATTACTTCTTCCATACTTAATGGATTACCACCTATGTGGTAATTTGTGGGCACCTTGTTTTTCCCAAAGGGGATGACTATGCACTTTTTAGCATTTAGCTTGAGGCCGTGGCTCTGGCACCAAGCATTTGACTCTGTGAGACCCTTTTGGGGGATGCTTGTGTCAGTTGGAGATTCGATTATGGCCGCCAGTTTGCAGTCATCTGCGAACTATGCCAGCCATAACCCCCCCGTGTTAGAGAAGTATATACCGAACAAGAGAGGTCCCAGAACTAAGTCCTGTGGGACGTCACTTGTAACTGGTTTGGATTCGGACATGGCACCTGCGATTCTGACCATGTGGGTTCTATCTCTGAGCCAGTTTGCAACCCATCTTGTGATATAGGGGTTGATATTTAAGCTGGTAAGCTTATTTATGATGTCCAAGTGGGGTATTATGTCGAAGGCTTTTGTGAGGTCCAGGTAGGCTGTGTGGACTACCTTGCCCTCATCTATGGTTTTGATAACTGTTTCAAAGAAATCAACTAGGTTTAAGAGGCAAGATCTGCCCTTAACAAAGCCGAATTGGGTAGGGTCCAGTGTCTGGAGGCTCCCAATGTCTTTGTTTATGAGTTCCATGATAATACGCTCCATAGCTTTACAGACCAGACTAGTCAGGCTTATGGGGCGATAGTTTCCGGGGTTCGTTGTGGCACCACCTTTGTGGAGTGGGACCACTGTAGCTGTACGCCATTCTTTGGGTACATATCCTGTAGTAAGGCTAAGTTTGAACAGTGACTTAATGTGAGGGTTCAGTTCTTCTTGGAGCTCGTGTAAGACACAGCCTGGGACACCGTCCGGTCCCATAGATGCTGTGTTTTTTGCTTTGGAGAGGGCAGCTTTCACCTGTACATCTGTGATGTCAGGGATTTTACATTAAGTTGGGATAGGCATTTGCTCCTTTGGTGGGGGAGAGAAGTTTGCGCTGAATCTGTCTGCCAGGATGTTGGCTATGTCTGTAGGTTCGGTATATTTTGTACCGTTATGCAACCATTCAGAGCATAACTGGGAGTTTCCGCCCATGTTCCTGACATAACTAAAGAAGGCCTTGTGATTATCTTTAGTGTCTAGGGCAATTTTTCTTTCGAAACTGGCCTTTGATGATTTTATGAGGGATCAAAGTTTCTTGCTAATACTGATCAGAGATGCCTTCCCTTTTTGGGATTTTGCTCTGTCATGTAGTAGCTTCCTCCTTCTGTTGTATAGCTTATTTATGGCTGGGGTTCACCAGACCAGTCTCCTGTTTTTGGAGGAGTGAGTCTTGGTTTTATTTGGGATAGCACGATCCATGCATTCCTGCAGGTGCTCATAGAATGCATTTGTAAAGGATTCTGTGGATAGGGCTGTATTATCCTCTGGCCCAGGGGCTTTGAAGGATTCCACCTCAGTCTTGAGAAGTGCAAAGTTGGCTTTTGAGAAATTCTTTACAGTGATTTCCTTGGCTGGGGGTGGGGACAGGATATGGATGTCCAGGGAAATTTGGTTATGGTCTGATCTTACCAATGAGGGGTTTACCTCTGGTGTGAAACATAGAGTCCCCATGTTGGTGATGACCAGGTCCAATATGTTGTTCCCTCTTGTGGGAGTGGTGACCAGTTGTTCCATTGTGTTAGAGTTTATAAATTCAAGGAACCGTTGGGCAAGGGTGTTTGGGCTTGAGTAGTTTTCCCAGTCAATGTTTGGGTAGTTGAAGTCACCCAATAACATAGTGTTTGGAGAGACCTTCATATTCTCCAGTGTTCTCAGGAATGCCAAGTGGGGTTCCTGTAATAGGAGGGTGTTCTGTAGCAGGCTACAAACTGAAAGGCAGTTTTGCCCACTGTTAGTTGCACATGGATGGTTTCCGATGCTTCGTGCAGTGCCACTAACCTGGAGGTGTAGGTATCTTTGATGAATATAGATACTCCCCCTCCTTTTGTGCTTCGGTCCAAGTTTTTGGGGCTGAAACGCATGCTATGAGTTATAACCTGGTAGTGCTGGGGTGCTCTCAGGAGCCTTGAACCAGGTTTCTGTTACTGCACAGACATCGATTTTCTCCATACTGAGGAGAGCCTCGAGTGCGTGCATCTTGAGGTTTAGACTTCTGGCATTGAGTAGCATTACCTTTAGTTTTTTTATCCTTGGGTTGTCTATATAGGTGGGTTTGTCCTTTGAGCCTTGCCTAAAAAAGGCACTATGGGGTGGCAAGAGCCTTGGCCAGTATACGAAAGCCTAAGGGTGACAGGTGCAAGCCGTCCCTAGCAAAGCAACGTGGCTTGTCGAGCATGTCATTCCAGTCTGACAGACACTGGATCCCCTTTGAATGACACCAATACTTTAGCCAATTGTTGAAACTGATCATTTTGTCTTTATACTGTGGCATTAGTCTTGGTGAGGGCAAGATGCTACTCAAGGTCAGGATCATACCAGCCTGGGCTACATAGTCAGAGAGCTCCTCTATGTCTCTTTTCATGTAGTCCAGGGAGGTACGTCTCAGGTCATTCACACCAGCATGGACAATGACGGAGTCATACTTGTACTTGCTTTGGAGTGACCTGAGTGCTTGTGTTATGTGGCAGATGCTTGCGTTATGTGGCTGTCAACGTCTTAGAGCAAGAAATCTGGACAAAGCCATAAATAAAAGTGGGACAAATGCCCAAAATTAGGGACACTTTTTAAATATTCCTCTTACAAACTTAGAAAATTCATTGGATAACAGTTTTTGCATTAGTATGAATTTTCTGAAGGGTATGAAGTCTGAAACTCAAATGTCTGTCATTATTTTATAACTTTAATCTTTAATGATTTGCCACTAATTTGCCAGAAAAGCACAATTTTATGAAAAACAGACCAAAAATAAGAGGCAAAAAATTTGTGCAGTTGAGAGGTTATGTTTTACTTTTGTATTAAATGCACATTTCAATCTTATTACTTCAAAATGATTTGTACTGCCTAACTGGGTAGTAGATGCTGATACAGTAATTATTAAATGCTGAAGGGACCAGCCTACCTGCACGTTCAGTGCATTAAATTCTAAGGCAGTGCAGCCCCAGTTAATAAAAAAAAGCATAATCCAAAAGTAAATTGCAGACACTTAAAAGTAATAAAGGCAAGACTTACTGCAAAAAGAAAAATCTCGATCTTATAGGAACTGTTCTAATGAGAGGAATTGCTTTGCGCTCCATTGTGAAAACAGTTACTTTCAGCAACTGATAACTGAGAAAGATGCTCCTTCACCAGGGCATTTTATGGATGAAAAAAGGTAGGGGGAAAAGGAAGGAAAGCATGCATATTTTGCAAGAAGGCATGCATAATTGTAAAGAGGGAGTACCGCGGGCGAAAAGATCTGGGAGGGCATGTTTTGAGCCACAGTGCTTGGAAACTAATGGGTGACTTGTCGGAGTTCTCCAAGAGCATGAGAACTTAGAAAGTTCATAGAATAACAGTACAATCCGGATAAAGGAAAACATTAAAATTAATGCATCTGACTGCCTGAATCATTAAATGATCAGATGGACAGATAGGGGAAGAAAATATGTAAGAAAGCAGAAAACATTCAGATTATCCCGTAGTTGTCCTTTAACATTCAAACTTACTAACCAGTAACTGCCTACTTTCTTCTCCCTCATTCAGCACTTCCACAGTGCAGGCCACAGAACCTCCTCAGTGTATTCAACATGTTCCATGCAACACCTCTTGTCTGTTTCTCTTACTTGTGTAATATAGAGAATGTCCTATATCTCTCAGACTTATGATATGTATGATTGACTATTCTTGTCACACTTCCAGTATCTTACCTTACTTGTAAAACTGTATATAATAGTTTCTATGAATGAAATTTATATCTTATTGTAACCCTTCCTGTATCATGGCATTTCTCTAAATTTCAGAATTGTATATATTAACTTCTGTGCATGAATTTTGTGTATCCTTCATTTATTATAATAAATCGTCCCACCTTTCTGCTGCTGAGCGTCCTTGGCTGTGCGCTAATATCTACACTTTCACCCGGACATACCCTGAGTTTTTCGCCTGGGTGGAATCCCACAACTAACTCTGCTATTGCACTCTCTGCCTATTACTCTGGGAAATTTTTAAAACCCTGCCATCTCCTGCAAGCCTCTATCTCAAGATACCAAGAAAGTATGTTTACTTATAACATGGTCTTGTAATTATATAACCAGCTAACCCTGCTAAGTGTTCTGTTTGCTCCCAGTCAAGCTTGCCAGCAGCAAACCCCCTTACTCCTTTATCTCCTTCCCTCCCTTACCTAGACCTTTACTTAGCTTGTGCTCATTCTCCCATTAGTCTAGCTTACTCTCCTGGAGCCCTAGTGAATTTTAGTGCAACTCTGCTGTTGTCCACTAGAGGTCACCCTTTCTCTACCAGTATCTAATTCACTAGTATCTACTTCTACTTACTTGCCCCTATTCTCCCTTCTAATTCCCATCCCTTTCTTCCTTTTCTAAGTCCATCCTTATCCACTACTCCTAGGCTATCTCCACTTACCTTGTGACAGTCAGCATTCACTGATAGTTTTTCCATCCTCTATGGTACACTTTGTGTATCCCGCTCCATTCGCCCTGCAGGCTCACTCTGCTCCCCTACCCTGCCCCCAATTTTCACCCGACCCCAGTACATCTAAACTTATACCCTCTTAGCCACACCCCTCTACCAATCATCCATTCACTGACTCACTCCTAGCCACACCCCATATATATACATTACCCTCCCTTATATTCTATTTCTCTCCCATCCCACCTTCTCTATCTTAGCTAATACCTATACTTCTCCTAACACATATAATACACTTTTCTCTACCATGCCTCACAAACACCTATGTTTTCTTGCCCTCTTACTCCTGATCACTCTCAACACAGCTTACCTCTTCACCTCATATGAACAACCTCTCCTATCACTTGTTACCATCCCTTCCAAACAAACACTAATACCTTTTCCTGCTCTATCTATTACCTTCCCAAATGCCACTATTATACCTAGTTTCTTTCAAGCTAAATATCATCAACTAAATCATATTAAATACTCCTTTTTATGTAATAAAAAATCACTATACCAATATCTCAAACCTTCACAAGACTATAAATTCAGTTTTCTCCACTCATTAAAAGATGGAGACATCCACCCCAACCCTGGCCCAAGCCCTACACCAACCCCCATAAACTACAATCTTAACCATAAGGTCCCACTACCAACAACAAATCCCTCCAAATCACTCTCAATAATGCATCTCAACATACGTAGCATATGTAACAAAATACCACATATTCATGCCCTCTTGGATGTCCAACAATTTGATATTCTCTGTTTAACTGAAACATGGCTTAAACCTTCAATAAAAGACACCAAAATTATCCCCCCAGGTTACAGCATCATTAGACAAGATTGTTTAAATAAAAAAGGTGGAGGGGTTGCGATTATATATAAATCAGGACTGAAAATCAACAAAATAAACTATAATCTACCCTGTGATGGCATTATTGAAATAATTATTACCAAACTAATACTTAATTCCCATAAATCAGTTTATATCATCTGCTCCTACCTTCCCCCAGGAAAAAATCTGACTATATTAGAAGGCCTCCTGAACTGGCTTTCGACTAATCTCCCACAAGAAACAATTCTACTAGGAGACTTTAATATCGATTGGACTTTATGTAACAACACTACTCCTTCCTCTCATATTAACCTCTATGGCTTCTCACAGGCTATAAACACTCCTACTAGAATAAACAAATATAATAAAAAAAAAAAACATCTTAGACTGGATTCTTACAAATTGTCCACAACAAAAATATTCAATAGGAACTCTTCGAGATGACCTTAGTGACCACTCTCTCATATATATTATCAGAAATAAAACATGCTTTAACATTCCCTATATAGTCAGGACCATCCGTAGCAAAAAACACCTTAACCAAAAACTCTTTCTAACTGAACTTTATCATTGTGACTGGTCTCCCCTAAAGTCTCTCCCTATAGATGAAGCTGTTAATTACTTTAATAGCACCTTCCTAGCAATCCTAGACCAACATGCCCCAACCCGTTCCATAACAATGAAAAATAAACCAGCCCCTTGGCTCTCAAATCATACTAGGAAAATTATCCACAATAGAAACAAATCTTGGACTAAATGGCGGTCCACAAAGAACTCAACTGATCACCAAAATTTTAGACAACAAAGAAATATTACAAAAAAAAGCTATCCTACAAGACAAAAAGAACTTTTATGTACAACTTCAGCAAACATCACTCAAACAACCACAAAAATTCTGGTCTACTATTAACTCACTTCTATCCCCAGGCAGAGTTGAATCACCCAACCCATTAGGCTCTAACCCAGACTGTCCAATTCAAACAGCCAATGCCTTCAACTCTTTCTTTACTACCACTATACTTAATCTAGCTAATCAGCAAAATCCAGATACATCTAACCTGCCCAAACCTAACTTTACTCCTCCTCCTTTTCACCTAGAACCAATACCTACCTCTTATATCTCCTCTCTACTTCAAAAACTAAAACCTAACACTCCCTCAGCTGACCAACTACCAGCCGAATACCTCAAAATAGGAGCCAAAGCCATTGCCTACCCAGTCACTATATTAATCAATAGATCCTTAACAGAAGGCCTAATCCCATCAATTTGGAAAATCTCCTACATTATTCCTCTCCACAAATGTGGAGACTCTACTGAATTCTCTAACTTCTGTCCCATTGCTCTACTCTCCCCACTAGCCAAAATTATGGAGAAATGTATCCATAAACAACTTATTACCCATCTACTTCAACATCAGCTCCTGGCTAACTGTCAACACGGATTTCGGCCATTTCATAGTACCACCACAGCCTTACTATCCTTTACTAACTGTATCAATAATAATTGTAACAATAATATTTTATCCTCTGCTTTCTTTGTGGATCTATCTAAAGCCTTTGGCATGGTTAATCATCAACTTCTCCTCCACTTACTGAAGTCCCTCTCCTTCGACCATCCTACCATGAACTGGACAACCGAAAACAAGCCGTTCTCTGACAAAACCATCTTTCTGTCCTTCTTCCTACCTCTCTAGGTGTCCCACAAGGCTCTATTTTAGGGCCACTAGTTTTTTCCATCTTCATAAATGACCTTCATCTCTCCATTCCGCAGTCTATCTGTATCCAATATGCTGATGACTCCACTATTATTTGCTCTGCCTCATCTCAAACTGATCTTCATTCTCACACACAAAAAGCCTTCTCTACTATAGAAAAATGGTACTCTAACCACTGTCTTCTCCTTAACCCTAAAAAAACCAAATTGCTGCTCTTCAACCCATCTCACCTATCACCCCCTCTCCATTTCACACTTAGATCTGAAGATGGTACCGTTATCTCTCCAGACCCCACTACCAAACTGCTAGGAATTACTATTGACAATCAACTTAAGTTTGATTATCATATAAATTCTACAATTAAATCTACTAATAAAAAACTTGGATCCCTCTACCACATTAAACCCTTCCTGACACCAACAACTAGAGCCACAATAGCCAGAACTCACTTAATCTCTACCCTGTTATATGCTTCCCCCATATATACAAATCTTTCCAAACATAATCTTAACAATCTGACTAGATCATACAATAATATTGCAATATTTGCTGCCAACTCTCCTTTTAGGACTCATCACTGTCAGAATCTAAAACAGCTAGGATGGCTTGAATTACCACTACTATTACAATTTAATCAACTCACAATTGCCCACAAAGCCCTTTACCAACCTAGTAACACCCCAGTTCTCTCGACCCTTATAAGACCTTATAATAACCTGAAGAATCTGCGCTCTGCCAACAAAATGTTGATACACATTTCCTTCTCAAATAACTTAGCAGGCAAATCTCTATTTTCAAACACAGTGGGTAAAATATGGAATCAACTACCAAACGATCTGACTACCATCTCCTCGCTCCCATTATTTAAAACCAAACTAAAACTCTTTCTCTCTAATCACTGGTTATGCTCTTGTAATAACCCAGACTAACTATCTTTACTTTTCTTTTCTTTTACAAAAAACCTGACACTAACATAATTCTACTCCTTACCTTATATCTTTACTACTTTCATTTATTATTACTAGTCCCTCCCTTTAGTCTCTACACTCCCTTCTCCTGTAATCATCAATCCTATTAACCTTTTCATTCTGTCTCATTCCTATTTCTGTTAACTCAAGAACTATTACTCTATACAAATGTCACTGCCTAACTATGTTTTCCTTTCTTTATCGTAATATGTTGTTTTTGAAATGTCTAGTGCTTCAAATGTAATGTTCAAATGCTATGTAGTGTTTTTCTATATTTTATTATGCTGTATAACTGGAGCTTTTCTCCCCGGGCCTCCACTGAAAATGGATATGTATCCAGTTGGACTAACCCGGTAAACAAAAGTAAATAAATAAATAAATAAATATTGTTCATAAACACGGAGCTTTACTCCCCTAGCCTCCACTGAAAAAGGACTTGTATCCAGTCAGACTTTCCAGGTAACAAAATATAAAATAAATAAATAAATAAATAAAATAAAATAAATAAGCCCATTTGACACAACTGTCTCTTTTCAAGGACAACCCGAGAGCACTGTCTAGTTAGATGACTTGCTCAGTATCATTCAGGCAAATGGATGTAGAAAGAAGCAAACTGTATACCCTGGGATACAGGAAGCAGCTCATTGACAGCTCAGAGATTTAATCCTGTGTGATAACAAGAATAATAATAATATAATTGAAGGAGAGAAATAAAATATGTTTTCCCTCAGTGAGACAAATGTCATTTTAATTTGCAGCTAACTGCCTCCCAATGATTTGTCAGATAATTCATATTAATCCCTGGTATCTAATACAGTAATGAAGTGACTGGTGTCCCACTGGACTAGAAAAAAATGCAAACTAAAGTCTATATCCATGTATTAGGCAAAACTGAAGTGTGATGCTCTACAAATTAATTACATACAAGTACTTTACAGACAGTTCCATGTACTGTGTGGCATTTGATGTAGTTTTGTGGAATTCCGGTATTTGTTATAAGACAAAGCCATTAATATGTATATTCATACTAAGAATACCTAAGCATGATGCTCAACCCATTTATTGTTACATTGTATTATTATTAATATATTTATTGCTCTTGTTAAGCCACTTCCAAAACAACCCAACCCTATAAAGAACTCCCACTTCTGACCTATCTCTATCCTTCCCACTTTTGGAAAAATCCTGGAAAAAAACATGACTTCTTGCCAGGACAAAGTTAAATGACAGAGCTTTGCTTCCTAGCTAATGACAATTCTACTAAATACTGACAACGGCAACCTTACAGGAGCACTATTTGTAAACCTCACAAAGGCATTTCATCTTACTAACTACTCCCTTATTCTTGATTAACTTACAGAAAGAGGCATTAGTTCAGATATTTCATCCTCATTTAAGGACTTTCTTACAAACAGACACTTCAAAATCAAAATTGGATCATCCATCTCTGAGGCAGCTCCTCTACAAAATGAGTGCCATGGGGGTCCATCCTTGCACCCACAGTATTCAACATCTTTCTCAAGACACTCCTTTAGAACCTCCACCAATTACTGTATTTATTTTAGGCAAATGACATCATGATCTACATGTCCAGTCATGCACTTTTAAACATTCAGTCCCAGTTTCAGTCCAGGGATGTAGGCAGGCATTTTCAATTTCTTACTCTAAGGTGTAATACCTGCCCCCCACCCCCCACCCCCTAATCTATGCTTCCCTTCTCTCACAGTCTAAATTCTGTTTTTTGTAACAGACTGAAGATATTATGGCACTGGGTAAGTGAAAGAGACTTTTCAGTCTTCAGAAAATACAAAATGAACGCTCCTAATCAAGAACACCATGCAGTTAGAAATTCTGGGAGGACACAGAACCTCTAGACAATTAGTAAAAATAAATGTAAGATATCCATTCTCAAATTACCAATGACAGTCACTTCAAAAAAGAGTTTAGCTATAGAAATAATTTCAGAAAAGGGCAAGGAATAAGATGCGCCAGAAAGTATAACAAAGCAAAAGAAAAAACATGAGGTTTGACACCAGGAAAAAAATGAAAATTATTTAGAAAGTGACAAATATAGTGCCAAATACAAAAAAAATGGTGGCTCAACCTTATGTTTGTCAAAACTGTTTGCATTGATTCTTAAGGATACCTGAACTTAAACCAGAGCATGAAAACCTACTAGTGGCAGCTCAAGACAGTGAGTGGGGCTGTGTATGAGATGGTTCGCAAAATATAAAGAAAACATAAAGAGATATTGATAAATGCAGATTCTGCATTACAGAACTAGAAAGAATTGCAAATGAAATGATTGTTTTTAAATATGAACAACAGAGTAATATAGCAAGGCTACTATACTAGAGGCTACAATAAGTAAAATACACAAGCTGTTGAAAAGCACAGGAAACACGAATTGCAAACAATTAACAAATTAGTAATGATCATTTGAGCTCATCAATACCAAAAGCTAGGAAGGAGGAGACAAGAAATCCAGTTAATGTCACTGAATAAAAGAGGAGGAAATTTGCATTAGCTATTGTAATGACCACAACAAGTGACTACAGAGACTATGCAAGACAGAAGGTTGCAATACCAATACATACAAACAGTAACTAATAACATAGCCGGCTTTAGGCACCAGCAAATCCTGCGGTTGCTGGGGGCACTCTTTTCCTGGGGGCCCCCAACCACAGCAAAAAGAAGTTATGTCTTACCATAACGTTCCATCTGTGTTGTTGATCTTCATTCATTCATTACCGTTGGGAATCGGTTCTGTCCTCGGAACTGAGACGGCCTTTTACCAAGCTCGCGCCAACCCCAAACTCTCAAGCTAAGATTTTACCCACAATGACATCTCCCTGTTACCTCAGATCACGTTTGCCAGATATCAGTAAAGCAGAGGCTGTTTCTGGTCAGAATAAATCTACTGAACAGCCATAGGACCCAATGTGATCCTCCAACAGCTTTTTGAGGGGGAAGGAGGGTGGGAAGTAATGAATGAATGAAGATCAACAACACTGATAAAACATTATGATAAGACATAACTTCTTTATCTGATGTTGTTAATCTTCATTCATTCCTTACTGTTGGGACAGAGTCCCCAGCTACCTTTGTTCCTGGGGGGCCATTATGGAAGGATGTTCCTGAGCACCACTGAACCGAAGGATGCTCTTCCCCTGGAGGCCAAATCCAATTTGTAATGAGTGATGAAGGTATGAGGGTGGGCCCACGTTGCGGCTCCACAAATATCATTCAAGGAGGATCTGGCATGAAAAGCCGCAGAGGGGGCTACTGATCTGGTAGAATGGGCTCTGACTCTATGGGCAGAGAGATATTACTTTTGTCATAAATTAACGTGATGCAATTTCTCAACCATTTGGCTAAAGTAACTTTTGAGAAAGGACACCCCAATCTGGATCCTGAAAAGGCTACAAATAATTGGTCTGTTTTTCAAAAAGGTTTTGCTCTTTCTAGGTAAAAACATAGTTGTCTATGCACGTCTAATGAGTGAAAACGGGCAACTCACCTAAGTGTCATGTTTAATCATAGCCTCACCTCAGGCTTCGTACCCACTGAGTGGCACACAGCTATAGTTATCCCACTCCACAAGGGGGGATCCACCTTGGATCGCAGGAACTACTGTCCCATCAGTCTGACAAGCCTGATCTGCAAGGGCATGGAACACATTATCATGGAACTTATAAACAAAGACATTGGCAACCTTCAAACACTGGACCCCACCCAGTTTGGGTTTGTGAAGGGCCAATCTTGTCTCCTGAATCTGATTGACTTCTTCAAATCAGTCTCCAGAGCTGTGGACAAGGGTAAGGTGGTCCACAGAGCCTATCTGGACCTCGCCATGGCCTTCGACACCATCCCCCACTCTGGAATCATAGATAAACTTACTAAGCTGGGCATAAATCCCTATGTCACTCGATAGATTGCCAACTGGCTTACTGACAGAACCCAGACTGTAAAAGTAGCCAACTCCAAATCCAGCTTCAGACAAGTGACAAGTGGAGTACATCAGGGTTCAGAGCTGGGACCACTCTTGTTTGGCACCTACTTCTCTGAAGTACAGGCCAACACTAAGGGACTCTGGCTAACAAAGTTCGCAGATGACTGCAAACTGGGAGCCATTACTGAATCCCCAAATGATTTGGATATTCTACAAAAGGGCCTTACAGAAACAGATGCCTGGTGGCAGAGCCATAGGCTCAAGCTTAATGCCAAGAAATGTATTGTTATCCACTTTGGAAAAAAACATGTACCCATGAATTACCACATAGGTGGCAGTACACTAAATATTGAAAGTGTGATGAGAGACTTAGGGACACAGGTGGACAGTGGTCTCACTTTTGGTAACCACATCGCCATAACAATCAGGAAATCCTTCTATGTGACACACCTCATCACTAAGGGCTTTTCATCCAGAAAAAAGGAGGTCATTGTCCCACTGTACTTTCCTTCATTAGACCCATTATAGAGTATAATGCTCCATTTGGTATGTACCTCACAAGACATCTGCAATAACTGGAAAGGTCACAGAAATTCCTTACTAAAAGAATCACAGGCCTAAAGCAGATGCCATACACTGACCATCTAAAAAAACTCCAGCTATACTCTGTGGCATATCATCTACTCAGAGGCAATCTCTGCTTAACATACAAGGCCATGTCAAACCCTGAGCTGCTGGACATGCTCCACTTAAAGAAATCCCAATCCCTCAGAGCCACATGCTCCAAGGATCTAAACCTTGTCATCACAATGAACAAAACATGCTGGAGGGATAGGTTCCTGACCCAGAGACTCCCCATACTCTGGAATAGACTGCTCATACATGTCAAGCAGAGTACCTCCTTGGACCTCTTCAAAAGGAACCTTGATGATTGGATGGGAGATAAGAAACTCACCCCAGGGATCATGTCAGTCGCCTGCTAGTCAGGGGTCCAGATAAGTAAATATTGTGGGAAGAAATATCCAGGGAATTGTTATGGCTAGGCTTGTATAGGCCCTAGGGCTGATAGCCTAGTACCAACCTATGAACCTATACTCCCCTCAATTAGAGCAGCTAGGAAAAATACTGGTAGGTCAATTGTCTAGTTAATTGATTGAAGTTCTGATATGTGTCTGGCTGATGTGATGGCTATTAAAGACAGTGATTGCCAAGAAAGGAACTTTGGGTCGCAATCAGAGGCCAGTTCAAAGGGAGTTCCTGTTAGAGATTACAGTACTAATGAAAGATCCCAAGGTTCTATTGGTTCTCTGAAAGGAGATCTAATATGGAAAACACCCTTTAAGAATGTCTTGCAGAGTCTGTGGGACATAAGGGAAGATTCTTGGAATCCATTATGAAAATTCGAAATGCAGCCAAATGTACTCGAATAGTTGAGGCTGCAGCCCCTGAATCAAGAAGGTATGCTAGGTATTCAAGAATCACAGAAATATGGGCTGTAAAAGGGTCTAAATTCCTTTTCTGTATCCATAAGAAGAATCTTTTCCATTTGCTGAGATAAGTGCCTCCGGTGGATGATTTATGAGAAGCTATAAGAATATTATGCACTGGGGAAGTGAGGTTACTCTGCCTGACAATCACTAAAAGTAGAGGAACCAAGCTGTCAGCTTGAGTCTGGGAATGTTCAAGTGAATCAATCCTTGTGGGTGTGAGATCAACTCCGGAGAGGGATCTATAATTCATGGTTAATCCAGGAGGTGAGGCCAAAGATGGGGGAACCAAACTTGTTGAGGCCAATAGGGGGCAATGAGAATTACTCTGCTTCTCAACCAAAGAGCTTTCCTCAAGAATTGCAAGATGAGGGGAAGAGGGGGAAATGCATATAGGAGACCTGAGGGCCAATCGTGGACAAGAGCGTCCCTTGGTGACTCCCCAGTGGGGGGATTAGGGCAAAATAGTTGCTGCATTTGTGGTTTATTGGGGAGGTGAATAGGTCACAGCAAGGCTGGCCCCAGTAGTTGAAAATTTTCCCCACCATCAGATGATTGATGGACCACTCATGGGGCTGAAGAATGCATCACTTGTCTGCAATCACGTTGGAGCTCCCAGGAATGTAAATTGCTATCAGAAAGTGGTTGGAGGCTATCGCCCATTTTCAAATTCTCATGGTTTCTCGACATAGAGGGTAGGATTTGGTTCCCCCTAGCTTGTTGATGTACCAGACGACTGACATGTTGTCTGACTGAACTGCAATGGTCCCTTTAATTACCCCACTATTAACTGGGAATCCTATACTTCACCAAACATACATGCACAGAGATTCCTTGATTTTGTAAACACAAACTCCCAGGACCAGATAGTCAATGCACCAACCAGCGGTGCAACCTCACTGGGTGTGGTCCAAACTAATATAGGAGACTGCTGCACACCCCCTACTGTAATGCCTTCCTTGGTAAGGTTAGACCACAAAATGGTCTCTTTGAAATTAAAATAAAACCTGGAGCTCCAGCTAAACCTGGAACATTTAGGAACTATTCTAAGGCTAACCTCCTGCTATTGAGTGAGAACCTGGCAAAATTTCAAGCCCCCATAAACCGTGAGAATGCTGCTGCCTATGCAGAACTGTTCACAAAAACCGTGTACAAGCATATTAATAGCTGCATAGAGGCAGCTGTACCCACCAGGAAGTACAGAACTAACTAAAAAAAACAAGCCACCCTGGTGAAATCACAAAATCAACAGGCTGTATAACAGGAGGAAGAAAATCATGGCAAAAATTAGGAGGTGCAGCACCCAGCAGGATAAAAGCACTCGCATCAAACTAAATAAACAAATCAGAGGACAAATAAAGTCTACCAAAGTCAAATTTGAGGTAAGTTTGGCCTCCCAGTCCAAAGACAACCACAAAGCATTCTTTAGCTAGGTCTGCAACATCAAAGGCAATACACAATTGTGTGAAGAGCTCATTGTAAATGGAGCCACCTATACTGATCCAGTAGATATAACAAACCTCCTGGCTGGCAAATTCAGCTCTAACTTTCCCCCTCTTTCCCCCTCAACCTTCTCTCAGGAAATATCATCAAATATAACTCCCCCTACTATCACTAGGGAACAGGTCCTTAATTTTCTCTCTAAGACCAGGAACACTGCATCAATGGACCCAGACAATGTCCCAGGATGCCTTCTAAAAAGCATGAAAATGACCTCTCAGGGCCTTTGGAATTTCTACTTAACTGTAGCCTGCAAACAAGCTTCATGCTTCATGAATGGAGAAAAGCAACAGTCATCCTTCTGCACAAAGGTAGGCCATCTACTGAACCTGGAAACTACAGACCCATAAGTCTCACTAGTCTTATATGTAAAGCCATGGAAAAGAATCACCATGGAGATGATCAACAGAGAAATAGCAAACATCCAGACACTGGATCCAACCTAGTTTGTTTTCGTCAAGGGCAGATCATGCCTACTCAACCAGGTGAACTTCTTTGAGAAGGTCACCAAAGCAATGGATGAGGGAAAAATCGTTTACACTGCCCACCTTGACCTGGCCAAGGCATTTGACACAATACCCTACTTGGGCATTATTGACAAACTCAAGAGGTTAGGTACAAACCCCTATATCACCCGGTGGATAGCCAACAGGCTCACAGACAGGACCCAGGAAGTTAGAATTGGGGAGTCCACGTCTACAAAGAGGCCAGTCACAAGTGGAGTCCCTCAGGGATCAGTCCTTGGACTGCTCCTTTTTGGCATTTACTTCTCAGAAGTCAAGGCCAATGTTGGTGGTCTCTAGCTGACTAAATTTCAAATGATTGCAAATTAGGAGCTGTCATTGAATCTCACACTGACACGCATGTTCTCCAGGAGGGGCTGACACAGACAAACAACTGCTGTCAGAGCCATGGTCTAAAACTAAATGCCAAGAAATGCATTATAGTTTCCTTTGGAAAGTCATCCATCCCTGGTAACTATCATATAGACAACACACCCCTTAGAAGTGACCCAGTAGTCAGAGATTTAGGGACACACATAGATAGTAATCTAGCCTTTGATCATCACGTGTCTACAGTGGTCAGGAAATCATTCTATGTTGTGCAACTTATAAACAAAGGTATGGCATCTAAGTCCAAGGAAGTCATTGTTCCACTGTATTGGGCATTCATCAGACCTATCATTGAGTATAATGCCCCCTTTGATATTTACCTAAGCAGGCATATCCAACAACTGGAACATCTACCGAGGTTCCTTACTAAAAGAATACAGGGCGTAAGTAAAATGACCTATGCAGACTGCCTCAAGGCACTATCCCTGTATGCTGTACCCTACAGGCTTTTGAGGGGAGATCTATGTCTGGCATACAGGACATTGTCAGACCCTACTCTGATGGACCTCCTGCATATCCATAAAACAAACAGCACCAAAATTGTCCATTCTAAAGACTTATACCTTGCCTGTTGAGAGACAGGTATGTATCCCAGAGACTACCCCATCTATGGAACAAGCTCCCCATCCATGTGAAGCAGAGTTCCTCCCTAACTCAATTCAAGTGCAACTTGGACAACTGGATGGGAAACTGGAAATTCAACTTTGGTTTGGCACATATGTCTCTAGTGGACACAGGTAACCTGTAAATGTTTAATCTCCCAGGCCCATGCTTACACTTATCAAGGGTATCAAAACTTGTCAGAGATTTGGGATGCATGCCTAGGCTTAAAAAGACCCTTGTGGTTGTTACCCTAGTAAATGCCTATGAACATGTGAAGGTATAAAGATCGCAGGCACATCTCAGACTGCAAAGCCATCAACCATAAAAACCCTTAAGGGATAGTTCAAATGAAAAGAAGTAGCGACATCCCACAATCATGATTAAATCTATCATTTTCCAGTCCCCAGTATTATTACAGTAGTTAAACTACCCATAGCAGGCCTGTGGTGTAGGGTAGGATTTACTCCTCTGCCAGTTAGAAGAAAATCCCCCAGTAACCTACAAATCTTCAGGGGTGGCCCCTGCTATTGGACTGCCGGACTGCAGCCCCCTCAACTGTAAATAAAGAAATAAAAAGAAAAAAACATTTTAAAAATAGTGGACTTTCGTGCATGCGCACTAGTCTGGACTGCTGCTGAGACAGTCTGGAGCATGAGCAGATTGTCTCAGCAGCAGTCCTGACTGGGAAACATGAAGAACGGAGCTCCCAGAAGTCTATGCAGTTTTAAACTGCATAGACTGCCCTGGAACTCGCGTCGGGGTCAGACTGCATCATCAGCAGTCTGGAATTTGCTGCTGCAGTCTCATCGGGGGAAGGGGAAGATCTCGTGATGGGCAGGGTCTGGATTGGAGTTTGCTGCAGTCTCGTCGGGGGAAGATCTCGCGACGGGGTCCAGTGTGGATTTGTGAGGGTTTCGTAGCGTACTCGGGATTTTATGGTGGTTTGCTACAGGGATTTGGAAGATCTACTACAGGTAAGTGTGTGGACAGGGATTTGGTGGTGTTTGCTACAAGAGGGGTTGTGTGTGTGTGTGTGTGTGTGTGTGTGTGTGTGTGTGTGTGTGTGTGTGTGTGTGTGTGTGTTTGTGTTCATGTGTCAGGTGCAATATACCGGTGGTTAGACACATGGTGGTGTGGTATGGAATACCTCAGGCTTGAACCCTGTACCTTGTATGCAGGCGTTAAAGACCTGAATTCCCTACCCACCACCATTTGTAAAAAAATTGCAGATTTTTGCCTCATATTTGATCTGATCTGTTCCTCATAATATCTGTGGTTTGTAAATGTTGCAATGCTTCATATTTGATGGTGCAGTGGTAGCATTGTTGCCTCACAGCTGCAGGTTATCAGGTTTGATTCTTGGCTGGGGTGCCGTCTTTGTGGGGTCTGTATCTTCTCCCTGTGTTTGTGTGGGTTTGCTTTTGTGTCTTCCCATGTTACAAAGACATGTCTGCATTATTTCTTCCTGGGCCTCTGCTGAAAATTGTTTTTTTTTTGTTCCAAGTCAGACTATCCTGATTAACAAATGTTAAATAAAATTGACAGGCATTTGAATTTCAGACTTCAGGTTTCTGAATTCCTTCCATATTTGATGGTGCAGTGGCAGCATTGTTGCCTCACAGCTATAGGTTTTCTGGTTTGATTCTTGGCTGGGGTGCTTTCTGTGTGGAGTCTGCATCTTATTCCTGTGTTTGTGTGGATTTGCTCTGGTGTCCTGCCATTTTACACAGGCATGTGTCTACAGTATTTCTCCCTGGGCCTCTGCTGAAAATTGTTTTTGTTCCGTCAGAAGTAAAATTGACATGTATTTGAATTTCAGACTTCATATTCTTCAGAAAATACATAGTAAAACAACTTTTTATTCTAGCAATAAATATATAGTAACACAACCTTTTATTATAGCAATTTTCTAAGTTTATAAGATGACTATTTGAAATTTGTCCTTATTTTTGGGACTGTATTACCCTGTTATTGGCTTTGTCCAGGTTTTTTGTGCTAAGGTTGACAGCTATGGCAAGAACTGAATTCACTGAATATGTTTGAGGGCTGTATTCCCTCATTACTGGGTTTGTCCAGGTGTTTTGTGCTAAGAGGTTGACAGTTATGGTGAGAACTGAATTCATTAAATGAAAGCCATTTAAGTTTCAGTCTTCCTCTCTTTCACAAAGCAGCTGATTTGGCGTAGTGGTATGTTGCTCTGACTGTTTTGCACAGGGACATTGACAGTAAAATGTATGGTGGTAACACATCATTTTTCTTTCACAAAGCAGGTGATTTGGCATAGTGGCATGTTGTTCTGACTCTTTTGCACAGGGACCTTGGCAGTAAAATGTGTGGTGGTAACACAGCATTTTATTCTAGCAGCTTTCCAAGACTATACAAGCAATGTTTAATGTGTCCCTGGTTTTTGCCCTTTTGACCCACCCCAATAAATTTGGCTTTTTCCAGATTTCTTGTACTGTGAAGTTGAGATGCAGTTGAGTATTGAGTAGATTTTACAAGGAGCTGAGAGCTGCAGGGGAAGAGAAGTTTGGTGCTGATTATGCTAAGTCAGCTCACATTGCTAATAGCACAACAGGTTGTGTATTTGCTTTTGATGCAGAAGGTTGTTGGTTCTACTCCCTTAAGGGGTGAATGCTGCCTTACTGAAAGTTAAGATACTAACTATAAGCTTGTTATCAGTTTGCCATCCATTTCCTATTGCAATATTACTAGCTTATTTTTAATGTAATTTAGGCAATTTATTCCTCAGGGGCATCAGACACTTTATTTTTCGATGAAACCATGAAATATAAAGGTGATTGCTAGCAGCAACCTCTTAATTACAGATTTATTTAATGTGGAATTATTTAGATTACTTTTTTACTACTTCAGAGATTGTGCATATTTACTGATAATGGTGGACTGTAGAATTGTGGATATTTACTGATAATAGTGGACTGTAGAAGTTTGAGTAGACTTTTATAATGGAAATGTTCTGAATTGGGCAGTTTTGTCATTGGTGCATGCATTTTGTTTCATTGTTTACTGGAAAAATGTTCAAAGCAATAGGAAGGTGTATCAAACAGCACATGTATGTTTCATATGCAAGGGGCCTATGATTTGAAATATAAAGGTGATTGCTAGCAGCAACCTCTTCATTACAGATTTATTTAACGTGGAATTATTTAGATAACTTTTTTACTACTTCAGAGATTGTGCATATTTACTGATAATGGTGGACTGTAGAATTGTGCATATTTACTGGTAATAGTGGACTGTAGAAGTTTGAGTAGACTTTTATGATGGAAATGTTCTGAATTGGGCAATTTTGTCATTGGTGCATGTGTTTTGTTTCATTGTTTACTGGAAAAATGTTCAAAGCAATAGGAAGGTGTATCAAAGAGCACATCAATCATGCAAGGGACCTATGATTTGAAAACAGCCCCAAATTAATCTTTATCTGCCATGGGTAAAATGTATTTTCTTTGAATGTGGGTTTCAATGTTGTTTCAATGAATGTGAGTTTCAATGGCAGAGAAGTTTTAATGCCAAATTTGTTTAGCAGATGTCTTAGTGTTTGTGCTGTAAAATGCAAAATAAAACTTTCAAATGAAGTTCAAATCATCATAGAAGTAAATCAGTATGCACATTAATGTTTATGGTAAATGGAGTGAAATAGCCAAGTAATGGATCATTGGAATGGCTGCAGGGGGGGGGGGTCTCCATTTGACCATGGTTTTGTGAGGGGGAAGGGCGGCAAACATAGGCAGCCCCAGCTGAACCATACCTCCCAACTGTCCAGATTTTCAAAGAACGAAAAGATTTTTTGCTTCTTATTTTTGGTTTGTTCTTCATAAAATTTGTGGTTTTCCGGCAAATCATTTAGGAATTAAGTCACTAAATAATGACGCACTGAGTTTCAGACTTCATAACCTTCAGAAAAATGCATGCTAAAGTAAGACCTGTTCTATCAACTGTTTCAGTTTATACAAGAGCAATTTTTAGTACTGTTTATATGTTCCCCCAATATATTTGGCCTTGTCCAGATTTATTGCATTAACAGGTTGAGAGGTACATGCAAATAAATTGCTTTATAGAATTAGGCATAGCCAAACCTCTCAACTGTCCCTGATTTTGGCTCAAAATGTTGCTCTTCCCCTAATGATCCCTCCGCAAAATGGCAATTTTGGAAGAAAACATGGAGGGTTTATAATTAAGAAATAACTGTAATAATCAGTTAGATTACTTTTATTTCAGAAATGCATGTAGATTCTTTTGTTTTGCCAGCTGCTCAAGTTAGCAGTACTAATATTAAAATATCCCTTCTTTGACAGGTTCCCAGCTGTATTGTGTTGCTATTTTATATTTTTACATCACATTTTTGGTCCATTTTTCATAAAATTGTGTGTTTTTGGCAAATTAGTGACAAATCATTAAAGACTGAAGTTAGAAAATAATGACAGACATTTGAGTTTCAGATTTCATACCATTCAGAAAATTCATACTAATGCAAGACCTCTATTATCTTTCTAAGTTTATAAGAGCAATATTTTAAAAATTGTCCTTATTTTTGGGCCTTTGTCCCATTTCTTTGTATGGCTTTGTCCAGATTTCTTGCTCTGAGGTTGAGAGGTATGACAAATATGTCAGGGCCATCACAAGTCAGCCAGAGACATTTCAAACTGTGACATACTTGTTTCACCGCACTCCCCCATGTAGTGACTCTGGATGTGTCGAAGCAAGGCAAGGAGTAGTTATGCAGTGTAAATGTGCAGAGTATCCCCCCCCATCCAAGGTAGACACAAGTACTAGAGTGGCTTTTCATCTGTCCTTGACTTTTACAGAATGGTCTGGTTTCTGTCATATTTTTTGTACTGTTGATTTATGCTTATTACTCAAAGTGCCTGTTGCTCTGTGTTTAAGAAGCAATACTTTAATGAACATTATGTAAGCTTGGCTGAGATTGCAAGATGCAAGTAAGCTTTAATAAGCATACTATTAAAGAATTGCCGACACTGAAAGCCTTTCTGTGGCCATCTAGAGAATACTTAACTAGATAATGTATAAGCCTTGGGTATCGAAATGCATATGCCAGTATTTGTAATAAAGGACAGAATTACATTATTTTAAGAGTCTCATTACACTTGGAGACTTCCAGTCATCTCTGCAGGCTTTACCTGTAAACAGAATGCCAATCATGTGGTCCATAACCTGTACAGTAATCCTTTTAGTGTGGTCTATAACCTGTACAGTAATCCTTTTAAGCAATGTATCTTGAGCTTATTTCTTGTTTGCTTTTCATTTTTTACTTTGATCATGTTTTCCCCATGAAACAAGTAGATGTCAGGCAGCAGGTCTTTTTTTGGATAAGGAACATTTTTACAAGTGGGGGCATCAGAGATTTCTACTTTCAGCATGTTACTTGGTACTTTAATAAAGCTGAATATAAATTATAATTAGAACTGCAGTGCAAGAAGTGGTTTGAGTTGAGTGCTGCTTGTTTTTCTTATACTTGATTTTGACTGGCATTCCATTAATGTATTTAAAAAAAAGTAATTTATTTTTTCATGCCTCACAACCTTTTTTGTTTCCATCTAGATATTAAGCTGTCATGCAGCCAATGCATTGAAATATTTTTATTCTTCTACACTTCATTTTGTCTTGATTGGACTCTCATAATGACGGTTTGGCACCCAGGGCAGTATATTTAGTTTTTGTGGTTTTGAGCATAGCTCCTCCCCTTTCTAGTTGGCCACACCCCTTCACATTGACCCCACCCATTCAGCTGTCTCCTGCAGCACCTCTTTGATTTGAAGTCACCAGCCGCCACTGCAAATCTTCCAAGGATTTTTACTTAAACAAGGAAGGGACAGCAAAATGCAGACAATGTACAGTCAGAAGATTTAAAGAAAACCTCTTCAGTAGCTTACACATCTCAGAAGCATGAAGAATAGGGTATTCGATATGAATCACAAAACATTTTGTAGCAAACAAACAAATACCTAGCCACATATTTTACCAATTAAAAAAAAATGCATCAGCTATCTTGACACCTTGCATGTATTTGACTTCCTACTTCTACTTATTTTGTTTCATAACCACCACATAGGTTGCAAAACTAATTTGTGCTACACAAGGAATGAAAAGCTACAACACACATTTTACATAGCATCAGCTATTTGACACCTACCATATGCAGTATTAGACTCCTTTTCCTACTTATTTTATTTCATAACCACTACATACATGGGGATGCCACCTTTTCAAATGCCCAAGGTGGGCCACTTTTTGTAGCAACACAAGATTTTGCATGACAGACCATACCCACAACCAGTGCAAAGGCTGAACTTCAAGTTTTTTATCCAAATAAAACCTTATTCTTATATTAATTTGATTTGCTTATGCTGCTTTAAATAACATTTAGGTAATTCAGATATGAAATAATAGTTTCATGCAACAAGTAAAGAAAATCTGGGAAATTTTTTTTGTCCTAAAATCTCATGACATTTGTCATTTTTCAACATTTTCCGCTGGACACAACTGTTCAAAAAGGGACTGTCCTGAGAAAAGAGGGGCAGGTGGGAACCATGCATGTGTTCCATATTTGGGCTACATGTCGATCGAAAAGCTTATGACACACCTTATTTTACATAAAAAGCCCTCTTTTAACCATACTACCTTCCCAACCTCTTGCAACAGAAGTGTACTTGGCTGTAATAGCATTTCAAATTGCAGATTACTCCATTGAGCATTTATGTGTACAGTACACTAGATGCATACATAACACCACTATATTTCCTTTTCATAAAATATTTCAGAAGTCATGCAAAATCAAGTCATCAGCACACTTCCTAAATGGTATTATATTAATTATTTTAATTCATAGGTTCATAGGTAGATACTAGGCTATCTGCCCTAGGGCATTTATAAGCCTAGCAAGAGTGTATTTGGCTTCCGCCTCCCTATTAGATTAGCCTACTGTGCCTCTGTAAAGTAGGTCACAGAAGGTACCCTTTTAAGATTAGTTTACTGTGCCTCTGTCTAGCAGGGACACAGGAGAGATCCCAGGGATGAATTTGCGATTTCCCATCCACGCGTCCAGATTTCGCTTGAAGAGGGTCAGTGAGGGGCTATGTCTAACATGAATTGGGATTCTATTCCATAGTGAGGAGAGCCTCTGGGAAATGAATCTGTCCCTCCAGCATGTCCTATTTATTTTTGTGCTGAGGTTTAGGTCCCTGGAGCATGTATCTCTAAGGGACTTGGATTTTTTGAGGTGGAGCATGTCCATTAATTCTGGGTTTGACATGGCTTTGTACGTCAGGCATAGATCGCCTCTAAGTAGGCAGTAAGCAACTGAGTAGAGCTGGAGTTTCTTTAATCGAGCTGCATAGGACATCTGTTTGTAGCCCATGATCCTCTTGATGAGGTACTTTTGGGGTCTCTCCAGTTGCTGCAGGTGTCGGGTAAGGTACATCCCAAAAGGGGCATTGTATTCAATTATGGGCCTGATGAGTGACGAGTAGAGGGGCACAATGACCTCTCTTGATCTAGATGTGAACCCTTTCATGATAAGATGGGCTATATAGAAGGTCTTTCTAACCACTTTGGCAATGTGATTATCAAAGGAGAGATTACTATCTACGCTAGTCCCCAAATCTCTAATTACTTCTTCCGTACTTAATGGATTACCACCTATGTGGTAATTTGTGGGCACCTTGTTTTTCCCAAAGGGGATGACTATGCACTTTTTATCATTTAGCTTGAGGCCGTGGCTCTGGCACCAAGTATCCGTCTCTGTGAGACCCTTTTGGAGGATGCTTGTGTCAGCTGGAGATTCGAATATGGCCCCCAGTTTGCAGTCATCTGCGAACTTTGCCAGCCATAATCCCCCCCCGTGTTAGCCTGAAATTCAGAGAAGTATATACCAAACAAGAGAGGTCCCAGAACTGAGTCCTGTGGAATGCCACTTGTAACTGGTTTGGATTCGGACATGGCACCTACAATTCTGACCATGTGGGTTCTATCTCTGAGCCAGTTTGCAACCCATCTTGTGATATAGGGGCTGATATTTAAGCTGGTAAGCTTATTTATGATGCCCAAGTGGGGTATTGTGTCGAAGGCTTTTGCAAGGTCCAGGTAGGCTGTGTGGACTACCTTGCCCTCATCTGGTTTAAGAGGCAAGATCTGCCCTTAACAAAGCCGAATTGGGTAGGGTCCAGTGTCTGGAGGCTCCCAATGTCTTTGTTTATGAGTTCCATGATAATATGCGCCATAGCTTTACAGACCAGACTAGTCAGGCTTGTGGGGCGATAGTTTCCGGGGTCCATTGTGGCACAACCTTTGTGGAGTGGGACCACTGTAGCTGTACGCCATTCTTTGGGTACATATCCTGTAGTAAGGCTAAGTTTGAACAGTGACTTAATGTGAGGGTTCAGTTCTTCTTGGAGCTCGTGTAAGACACAGCCTGGTACACCGTCCGGTCCCATAGATGCTGTGTTTTTTGCTTTGGAGAGGGCAGCTTTCACCTGTGCATCTGTGATGTCAGGGAGGTTACATTCAGTTGGGATAGGTATTTGCTCCTTTGGGGGGGGGGGGAGAAGTTTGCGCTGAATCTGTCTGCCAGGATGTTGGCTATGTCTGTAGGTTTGGTATATTTTGTATCGTTATGCAACAATTCAGAGCATAACTGGGAGTTTCTGCCCATGTTCCTGACATAACAAAAGAAGGCCTTGTGATTATCTTTAGTGTCTAGGGCAATTTTTCTTTCGAAACTGGCCTTTGATGATTTTATGAGGGATCGAAGTTTCTTGCTAATACTGATCAGAGATGCCTTCCCTTTTTGGGATTTTGCTCTGTCATGTAGTAGCTTCCTCCTTCTGTTGTATAGCTTATTTATGGCCAGGGTCCACCAGACCGGTCTCCTGTTTTTGGCGGAGTGAGTCTTGGTTTTATTTGGGATAGCACGATCCATGCATTCCTGCAGGTGCTCATAGAATGCATTTGTAAAGGATTCTGCGGATTGGGCTATATTACCCTCTAGCCCAGGGGCTTTGAAGGATTCCACCTCAGTCTTGAGAAGTGCAAAGTTGGCTTTTGAGAAATTCTTTACAGTGATTTCCTTGGCTGGGGGTGGGGACGGGATATGGATGTCCAGGGAAATTTGGTTATGGTCTGATGAGGGGTTTACCTCTGGTGTGGAACATAGAGTCCCCATGTTGGTGATGACCAGGTCCAATATGTTGTTCCCTCTTGTGGGAGTGGTGACAGTTGTTCCATTGTGTTAGAGTTTATAAATTCAAGGAATTGTTGGGCGAGGGTGTTTGGGCTTGAGTAGTTTTCCCAGTCAATGTTTGGGTAGTTGAAGTCACCCAATAACATAGTGTTTGGAGAGACCTTCATATTCTCCAGTGTTCTCAGGAATGCCAAGTGGGGTTCCTGTAATAGGGAGGGTGTTCTGTAGTAGGCTACAAACTGAAAGGCAGTTTTGCCCACTGTTAGTTGCACATGGATGGTTTCCGATGCTTCGTGCAGTGCCACTAACCTGGAGGTGTAGGTATCTTTGATGAATATAGATACTCCCCCTCCTTTTGTGCTTCGGTCCAAGTTTTGGGGCCGAAATGCATGGTATGAGTTATAACCTGGTAGTGCTGGGGTGCTCTCAGGAGCCTTGAACCAGGTTTCTGTTACAGCACAGACATCGATTTTCTCCATACTAAGGAGAGCCTCGAGTGCGTGCATCTTGAGGTTTAGACTTCTGGCGTTGAGTAGCATTACCTTTAGTTTTTTTATCCTTGGGTTGTCTATATAGGTGGGTTTGTCCTTTGAGCCTTGCCTAAAAAAGGCACTATGGGGGTGGCAAGAGCCTTGGCCAGTATACGAAAGCCTAAGGGTGACAGGTGCAAGCCGTCCCTAGTGAAGCAACGTGGCTTGTCGAGCATGTCATCCCAGGCTGACAGACACTGGATCCCCTTTGAATGACACCAATACTTTAGCCAATTGTTGAAACTGATCATTTTGTCTTTATACTGTGGCATCATTCTTGGTGAGGGCAAGATGCTACTCAAGGTCAGGGTCATACCAGCCTGGGCTACATGGTCAGAGAGCTCCTCTATGTCTCTTTTCATGTAGTCCAGGGAGGTACGTCTCAGGTCATTCACACCAGCATGGACAATGACGGAGTCATACTTGTACTTGCTTTGGAGTGACCTGAGTGCTTGCGTTATGTGGTGGATGCTTGCGTTATGTGGCTCTCAACGTCTTAGAGCAAGAAATCTGGACAAAGCCATAAATAAAAGTGGGACAAATGCCCGAAATTAGGGACACTTTTTAAATATTCCTCTTACAAACTTAGAAAATTCAGTGGATAACAGTTTTTGCATTAGTATGAATTTTCTGAAGGGTATGAAGTCTGAAACTCAAATGTCTGTCATTATTTTATAACTTTAATCTTTAATGATTTGCCACTAATTTGCCAGAAAAGCACAATTTTATGAAAAACAGACCAAAAATAAGAGGCAAAAAATCTGTGCAGTTGAGAGGTTATGTTTTACTTTTGTATTAAATGCGCATTTCAATCTTATTACTTCAAAATTATTTGTACTGCCTAACTGGGTAGTAGATGCTGATACAGTAATTATTAAATGCTGAAGGGACCAGCCTACCTGCACATTCAGTGCATTAAATTCTAAGGCTGTGCAGCCCCAGTTAATAAAAAAAAGCATAATCCAAAAGTAAACTGCAGACATTTAAAAGTAATAAAGGCAAGTCTTACTGCAAAAAGAAAAATAAATCTCGATCTTATAGGAACTGTTCTAATGACAGGAATTGCTTTGCGCTCCATTGTGAAAACAGTTACTTTCAGCAACTGATAACTGAGAAAGATGCTCCTGTTCTTGCACCAGGGCATTTTATGGATGAAAAAAGGTAGGGGAAAAAGGAAGGAAAGCATGCATATTTTGCAAGAAGGCATGCATAATTTAAAGAGGGAGTACCCCGGGCGAAAAGATCTGGGAGGGCATGTTTTGAGCTACAGTGCTTGGAAACTAATGGGTGACTTGTCGGAGTTCTCCAAGAGCATGAGAACTTAGAAAGTTCATAGAATAACAGTACAATCCGGATAAAGGAAAACATTAAAATTAATGCATCTGACTGCCTGAATCATTAAATGGTCAGATGGACAGATAGGGAAAGAAAATATGTAAGAAAGCAGAAAACATTCAAATTATCCCGTAGTTGTCCTTTAAGATTCACACTTACTAACCAGTAACTGCCTACTTTCTTCTCCCTCATTCAGCACTTCCACAGTGCAGGCCACATAACCTCCTCAGTGTATTCAACATGTTCCATGCAACACCTCTTGTCTTTTTCTCTTACTTGTGTAATATAGAGAACGTCCTATATCTCTCAGACTTATGATATGTATAATTGACTATTCTTGTCACACTTCCAGTATCTTACCTTACTTGTAAAATTGTATATAATAGTTTCTATGAATGAAATTGATATCTTATTGTAACCCTTCCTGTATCATGGCATTTTCTCTAAATTGCAGAATTGTATATATTAACTTCTGTGCATGAATTTGGTGTATCCTTCATTTATTATAACTATTGTTTGTAAACATGGAGCTTTTCTCCCCTAGCCTTCACTGAAAAAGGACTTGTATCCAGTCAGACTTTCCAGGTAACAAAATATAAAATAAATAAACAAATAAATTAAATAAATAAGCCCATTTGACACAACTTTCTCTTTTCAAGGACAACCCGAAAGCACTGTCGAGTTAGGTGACTTGCTCAGCATCATTCGGGCAAATGGTTGTAGAAAGAAGCAAACCGTATACCCTGGGATACAGGAAGCAGCTCATTGACAGCTCAGAGATTTAATCCTGTGTAATAACAAGAATAATAATAATATAATTGAAGGAGAGAAATAAAATATGTTTTCCCTCAGTGAGACAAATGTCAGTTTAATTTGCAGCTAACTGCCTCCCAATGATTTGTAAGATAATTCATATTAATCCCTGGTATCTAATACAGTGATGAAGTGATTGGTGTCCCACTGGACTAGAAAAAATGCAAACTAAAGTCTCTATCCATGTATTAGTACTTTACAGACAGTTGCATGTACTGTGTGGCACTTGATGTAGTTTTGTGGAATTCTGGTATTTGCTATAAGACAAAGCCATTAATATGTATATTCATAATAAGAATACCTAAGCATGATGCTCAACCCATTTATTGTTACATTGTATTATTATTAATATATTTATTGCTCTTATTAAGCCACTTCCAAAACAACCCAACCCTATAAAGAACTCCCACTTCTGACCTATCTCTATCCTTCCCACTTTTGGAAAAATCCTGGAAAAAAACATGACTTCTTGCCAGGACAAAGTTAAATGACAGAGCTTTGGTCCCTAGCTAATGACAATTCTACTAAATACTGACAACGGCAACCTTACAGGAGCACTATTTGTAAACCTCACAAAGGCATTTCATCTTACTAACTACTCCCTTATTCTTGATTAACTTACAGAAAGAGGCATTAGTTCAGATATTTCAACCTCATTTAAGGACTTTCTTACAAACAGACACTTCAAAATCAAAATTGGATCATCCATCTCTGAGGCAGCTCCTCTACAAAATGAGTGCCATGGGGGTCCATCCTTGCACCCACAGTATTCAACATCTTTCTCAAGACACTCCTTTAGAACCTCCACCAATTACTGTATTTATTTTAGGCAAATGACATTGTGATCTACAGGTCCAGTCATGCACTTTTAAACATTCAGTCCCAGTTTCAGTCCAGGGATGTAGGCAGGCATTTTCAATTTCTTACTCTAAGGTGTAATACCTGCACCCCCCACCCCCACCCCCCAATCTATGCTTCCCTTCTCTCACAGTCTAAATTCTGTTTTTTGTAACAGACTGAAGATATTATAGCACTGGGTAAGTGGAAGAGACTTTGCAGTCTTCAGAAAATACAAAATGAACGCTCCTAATCAAGAACACCATGCAGTTAGAAATTCTGGGAGGACACAGAAATTCTAGACAATGAGTAAAAATAAATATAAGATATCCATTCTCAAATTACCACTGACAATCACTTCAAAAAAGAGTTTAGCTATAGAAATAATTTCAGAAAAGGGCAAGGAATAAGATGCGCCAGAAAGTATAACAAAGCAAAAGAAAAAACATGAGATTTGACACCAGAAAAAAAAATGAAAATTATTTAGAAAGTGACAAATGCCAAATAGAAAAAAAAATGGTGGCTCAACCTTATGCTTGTCAAAACTGTTTGCATTGATTCTTAAGGACACCTGAACTTAAACCAGAGCATGAAAACCTAATAGTGGCAGCTCAAGACAGTGAATGGGGCTGTGTATGAGATGGTTCACAAAATATAAAGAAAACATAAAGAGATATTGATAAATGCAGATTCTGCATTACAGAACTAGAAAGAATTGCAAATTAAATGATTGTTTTAAATATGAACAACAGAGTAATATAGCAAGGCTACTATACTAGAGGCTACACAAGCTGTTGAAAAGAACAGGAAACACGAACTGCAAACAATTAACAAATAAGTAATGATCATTTGAGCTCATCAATGCCAAAAGCTAGGAAGGATGAGACAAGAAATCCAGTTAAAGTCACTGAATAAAAGAGGAGAAAATTTGCATTAGCTATTGTGATGACCACAACTAGTGACTACAGTGACTATGCAAGACAGAAGGTTGCAATACCAATACATACAAACAGTAACTAATACCATAGCCGGCTTTAGGCACCAGCAAATCCTGCGGTTGCTGGGGGCACTCTGTTCCTGGGGGGCCCCCAACGACAGCAAAAAGAAGTTATGTCTTACCATAATGTTCCATCTGTGTTGTTGATCTTCATTCATTCATTACCATTGGGAATCGGTTCCGTCCTCAGAACCGAGACGGCCTTTTACCAAGCTCGTGCCAACCCCAAACTCTCGAGCTAAGATTTTACCCACAATGACATCTCCCTGTTACCTCAGATCAAGTTTGCGAGATATCAGTAAAGCAGAGGCTGTCTCTGGTCAGAATAAATCTACTGAACAGCCATAGGACCCAATGTGATCCTCCAACAGCTTTTTGAGGGGGAAGGAGGGTGGGAAGTAATGAATGAATGAAGATCAACAACACTGATAAAACATTATGGTAAGACATAACTTCTTTTTGTTGTTAATCTTCATTCATTCCTTACTGTTGGGACAGAGTCCCCAGCTACCTTTGTTCCTGGGGGGCCATTATGGAAGGATGTTCCTGGGCACCATTGAACCGAAGGATGCTCTTCCTCTGGAGGTCAAATCCAATTTGTAATGAGTGATGAAGGTATGAGGGTGGGCCCAAGTTGCGGCTTCACAAATATCATTCAAGGAGGATCTGGCATGAAAAGCCGCAGAGGGGGCTACTGATCTGGTAGAATGGTCTCTGACTCTATGGGCAGAGAGATATTACTTTTGGCATAAATTAACGTGATGCAATTTCTCAACCATTTGGCTAAGGTAACTTTTGAGAAAGGACTTTTCAGGATCCTGAAAAGGCTACAAATAATTGGTCTGTTTTTCAAAAAGATTCTGTTCTTTCTAGGTAAAAACATAGTTGTCTATGCACGTCTAATGAGTGAAAACGGGCACCTCACCTAAGTGTCATGTTTCATCATAGCCTCACCTCAGGCTTCGTACCCACTGAGTGGCACACAGCTATAGTTATCCCACTCCACAAGGGGGGATCCACCTTGGATCCCAGGAACTACTGTCCCATCAGTCTGACAAGCCTGAGCTGCAAGGGCATGGAACACATTATCATGGAACTTATAAACAAAGACATTGGCAACCTTCAAACACTGGACCCCACCCAGTTTGGGTTTGTGAAGGGCTGATCTTGTCTCCTGAATCTGATTGACTTCTTCGAATCAGTCTCCAGAGCTGTGGACAAGGGTAAGGCGGTCCACAGAGCCTATCTGGACCTCACCATGGCCTTCAACACCATCCCCCACTCTGGAATCATAGATAAACTTATTAAGCTGGGCATAAATCCCTATGTCACTTGATAGGTTGCCAACTGGCTTACTGACAGAACCCAGACTGTAAAAGTAGCCAACTCCAAATCCAGCTCCAGACAAGTGACAAGTGGAGTACATCAGGGTTCGGTCCTGGAACCACTCTGAAGTACAGGCCAACACTAAGGGACTCTGGCTAACAAAGTTCGCAGATGACTGCAAACTGGGAGCCATTATTGAATCCCCAAATGATTTGGATATTCTACAAAAGGGCCTTACAGAAACAGATGCCTGGTGCCAGAGCCATGGGCTCAAGCTTAATACCAAGAAATGTATAGTTATCCACTTTGGAAAAAAACATGTACCCATGAATTACCACATAGGTGGCAGTACACTAAATATTGAAAGTGTGATGAGAGACTTAGGGACACAGGTGGACAGTGGTCTCACTTTCGGTAACAACATCGCCATAACAATCAGGAAATCCTTCTATGTGACACACCTCATCACTAAGGGCTTTTCATCCAGAAAAAAGGAGGTCATTGTCCCACTGTACTTATCCCTCATTAGACCCACTATAGAGTATAATGCTCCGTTTGGTATGTACCTCACAAGACATCTGCAACAACTGGAAAGGCCACAGAAATTCCTTACTAAAAGAATCACAGGCCTAAAGCAGATGCCATACGCTGACCGTCTAAAAAAACTCCAGCTATACTCTGTGGCATATCATCTACTCAGAGGCAATCTCTGCTTAACATACAAGGCCATGTCAAACCCTGAGCTGCTCGACATGCTCCACTTAAAGAAATCCCAATCCCTCAGAGCCACACGCTCCAAGGATCTAAACCTTGTCATCACAATGAACAAAACATGCTGGAGGGATAGGTTCCTGACCCAGAGACTCCCCATACTCTGGAAGAGACTGCCAATACATGTCAAGCAGAGCACCTCCTTGGACCTCTTCAAAAGGAACCTTGATGATTGGATGGGAGATAAGAAACTCACTCCGGGGATCATGTCAGTCGCCTGCTAGACAGGGGTCCAGAGAAGTAAATATTGTGGGAAGAAATATCCAGGGAATTGTTATGGCTAGGCTTTTATAGGTCCTAGGGCTGATAGCCTAGTACCAACCTATGAACCTATACTCCCCTCTATTAGAGCAGCTAGGAAAAATACTGGTAGGTCAATTGTCTAGTTAATTGATAGTTCTGAAATGACCTTGGGCAAGAAAGATGGGTTAGTTCAAAGTGATACTCTTTCTTTATGAAAAATTATGTAAATCCGTTTGATGCACAAGGCTTGAAGTTCTGATATGTGTCTGGCTGATCTGATGGCTATTAAAGACAGTGATTTCCAAGAAAGGAACTTTAGGTCGCAAGCAGAGGCCAGTTCAAAGGGAGTTCCTGTTAGAGATTACAGTACTAATGAAAGATCCCAAGGTTCTATTGGTTCTCTGAAAGGAGGTCTAATATGGATAACACTCTTTAAGAACATCTTGCAGAGTCTGTGGGACATAAGGGAAGATTCTTGGAATCCATTATGAAAATTTGAAATGCAGCCAAATGTACTCGAATAGTTGAGGCTGCAGCCCCTGAATCAAGAAGGTATGCTAGGTATTCAAGAATCACAGAAATATGGGCTGTAAAAGGGTCTAAATTCCTTTTCTGTATCCATGAGAAGAATCTTTTCCATTTGCTGAGATAAGTGCCTCTGGTGGATGATTTATAAGAAGCTATAAGAATATTATGCACTGGGGAAGTGAGGTTACTCTGCCTGACAATCACTGAAAGTGGAGGAACCAAGCTGTCAGCTTGAGACTGGGAATGTTCAGGTGAATCAATCCTTGTGGGTGTGAGATCAATTCCGGGGAAGGATCTAGAATTCATGGTTAATCCAGGAGGTGAGGCCAAAGAAGGGGGAACCAAACTTGTTGAGGCCAATAGGGGGCAATGAGAATTACTCTGCTTCTCAACCAAAGAGCTTTCCTCAAGAATTGCAAGATGAGGGGAAGAGGGGGAAATGCATATAGAAGACCTGAGGGCCAATCGTGGACAAGGGCATCCCTCGGTGATTCCCCAGTGGGGGGATTAGGGCAAAATATTTGCTGCATTTGTGGTTTATTGGGGAGGTGAATGGGTCACAGCAGGGCTGGCCCCAGTAGTTGAAAATTTTCACCACCATCAGATGATTGATGGACCACTCATGGGGCTGAAGAATGCATCACTTGTCTGCAATCACGTTGGAGCTCCCAGGAATGTACATTGCTATCAGAAAGTGGTTGGAGGCTATCGCCCATTTCTAAATTCTCATGGTTTCTTAATGTAGAGGGTAGGATTTGGTTCCCCCTAGCTTGCTGATGTACCAGATGACTGACATGTTGTCTGATATGGGAGGATGGAATGAAAAGCTTGCAATGCTAGAAGCACCGCCCACAGTTCCAGGACACTGATATGCAATTTGGCCTCTGTCACTGACCAGGTGCCTTGGACTGTCTTTCCCTGATATAGCCCTCCCCACCCCATCAGGGAAGCATCTATGGTTATTGTGGCCCTGGGCTGATGGGGGCCAAAGGGGCAAGACCATTGTCATCTGACTGGCTTCATCCATCACATCAAGTCCTGTCTGCATCTCTGAGTTATTCGGATTTGGAAGGACAAAGGGTGTCATAAGGGGGACCACTGGGTTAGTAGTAAGCATTACAGAAGTCTCATGAAGAACCTTGCCAGAGGTACTATAGTGATTGATGCTGCCATAGAACCTAGTTGAAGTACTGATCGGGCTGGGGATAGGTCTTGACACAGTATCATTTGAACTTGGGATCTTATCCTTTAGAGCCTGTGATCTGGTAAGGATGCTAGGCAATTTTTTGTGTCTAGGACTACACCTATGAATTCTAGAGATTGGAATGGAGTTAGTTTGCACTTCTTCCAGTTTATTGATGTTGCCAGGTGTTGTGCTATTTTCAGAGAATAGGTATGGGTCTCTTCCAGTAGACACTTGGTGGTGGCAGTGAGGAGCCAATCGTCCAGGTATGGAAACACTCAGAATCCTTGAAGTCTCAAGTGAGCTATAACTACTGCCATACACTTGGAGAACACTCTGGGGGCTGTAGAGAGTCTGAAGGGCAGCACTCGGAATTGAAAATGATTGGCCCCTAGACAGAAGCGGAAGTATCTTCTGCAGTGCTTGTCCATTTTTATGTGGTAATACATGTCCTGAAGATCTATTGAGCACATCCAATCATCTTTCTCCAGTAAGGGGAGGATAGACTGAACCGTGACCATCGGGAATTTCTCTTGCTTGACAAATTTGTTTAATATGTTGAGATCTAAGATCAGTCTCCAGTCCCCTGTCCTTTTTGGCACTAAAAAGAATCTTGAGTAAAATCTGGACCCTATTTGGTCTGATGGGACAGGTTGGAGTACTCTTTTTTGGAGCAGCTGTTGAATCTGTAGAGCTGCTGCTTCTCTTTGACTGGGTGGAACATCAGGAATTTGGGA
This sequence comes from Protopterus annectens, assembly GCF_019279795.1. Classification (NCBI taxonomy): domain Eukaryota; kingdom Metazoa; phylum Chordata; order Ceratodontiformes; family Protopteridae; genus Protopterus; species Protopterus annectens. The sequence goes on along the minus strand of NC_056733.1, from coordinate 1,829,675,040 downwards.
AAGAGGGGTGGGGTAGAGATTGAATGGGATGTGATATCCTCTGGTGATAATCTGTTCTACCCATGCATTTGTTGATATTGTTTGCTGGGCAGAATGGTACAAGGAGAAACGTCCCCCAAATGCTTCCAGAGGAAAGGAATCAGGCTGCTCTTCAGGAGCACTGATAGGGTTGTCCAGAGAGTGAATCTCTGGAGACCTGGCTATGTGGACCTCCCCTGCCCCTAAAGAGGCGTATTCTGTTTGAGGTACCCCCTCTACCTCTAGGGGTATACTCGCCACATGCGTCCCGAAACGGACACTGTGATTTTTTGTGCTGCATCTTTCCACTCCTCTGGTTTCTAGAGTAGAAACCCTGAGGGTTGGAGAAATGTACACTCACAGCAGAAAAGGTCTAACCATCCTGTTCACACCTGGCCAACGTGTCCTTAACTCTAGGGCCGAATAGTGAAGAGGCTTCTATTGGAACATTCAGGAAGGAGGACTTAAAGCAGTCCACAAAGACACATCCAAGCATGATGTCTCATGACATTTCCTGAACCCGCTATGCTGGCAGCTCCTTCTGTGGCATGAGATATCCGATGCATGGAGGAGTTGGAAATGGATTCTAGGGTAGCTAGATGTGAGGCAACCTTGTCATGGACCTCATCAGACACAGCTCCTGCTAAGGTTTCTGAGAGTTCAGTAATCAAGTCTCTCTGGTGCCTGGTGCAGTGTGCCAAATTGTTCAAAGACCTAACTGCGAAGGAAGTTGAAGCAAAGATTCACTTCCCTAGTCTGTCCACCACATGAGACTCCTTGTTAGGTGGGTAAACAGTCTGGCTCTCCTTGGCCAGTTCTTTCCTGGTAGCAGCCGCCACCACCATGGCATCTACTGCAAGACGCTTTGACCAATGGGGGTGTTGTTCAGGGGGTGATAACATTTTGTCTGGCCTCCATGGGATCGATTCAATGGTGTCAGGACTTTTCTAAGCATGTTGCATGACTTCCTGGACGAGCTTGTCTGTAGGTGGGGTCAACAGGATGCAGGGGGCTGGGCACAAAAAGCCTGGAGGAACACGGACTCCTCGGAGGACGGGTTGGAGGGCTTCCAGCCACCCCCTGTTTCAATATTTCTAGAATGTTTCTAAAGGAGACTTCATCAAGGGATGACCATGGGGACCCTTCCCCTTCATCATAATCTGTGTCTTCAGTTAAAGACTCTTCAGGGGAGTCTACATGCTTCCTTTTGCATGATTTCTTACGGTGTACTTCCTCAGTGGGACCTTCTGTTGAAGATTCCGAAGAGGCAGCACCCCAGGGCAGGGTGACCTGAGGCTCTTGTACCTGGTGTCCTATGACAGTGGCTTGTGTCAGCTGTGGCTCAGACAGAGAGAGAGAGAGGGGTAATAGTTCTGACACCAAAGGCTTACCTACTGAGGCAAGGGCCCTCTCCATTGCCTGGAAAGCCAGCCTGCCCAATGAGGGATGGGTGCCCAGAACCAAGCAGGACAACCTTGAAACCGGTGTCACATCCTGCTCTGATGAATCAGTCACCAGGCAAGGAGGGCGCCATAGAAAAAATTGGTGCTGAGCCATAAATTCTGGTGCTTATGGGACAGCTATGATCCTGATAGAGACTAGGTGCTGAACATACCGTAACCCAAAGGGATGGCTCCAACACCACGGTGAGGTCCACCAGTGGAGCTGAGGCAGTGGGTGCCAAAGAAGATGTCGGATCAGGGGGCTTCAAAGTTTGTACAGAAGTTGAAGGAGGAGAATAACTGTGTAGAAATATTGCTACCTCCAATAGGGAGTGTAACCTTAGCTGGGGTGGGGACCCCTCTGGCTGTCAGCAGCTGATCGACAAAGCGTACTACATCCAATTCTGAAAGGGTCCTCATGGAATGCATGGACATTTCCGATGGTGATTCAGGCCTTTCTAAAAAGTGTCTATACTGATGCCCCAGAAAAGGGTCAATTGAAAATAAATACCTGGTTCTGGCTGCTGTAGTAGGTATTGAAAAATCCAGTTTAGGTTCGAGAGGAACCAACAACGGTTCCAAAGCAGAATATGGTGCCAAGAGTATCAGTGCCATGAGTGCTTGCACCAATGACATTGGCACCGAGATTTGTTCAGTGACTACTAAGGTCGGTGCCAAAGCAATAGTCTTGGGTGTCAAGGTAGAGATCGAAGATACAGACAAGGATGATGGTGCCGAGGCCAGAGCCGAAGGAGATGGAACTGTCACATCCAATTTGGTAGGTTCAGTCAATTTTAGTATCTTTGCCTTAGGTTCCTTTTGGTCTCCAGAGGGAGATGATGGAACACAGTGGGATCTTTTCTTCTGATGTTTACTAGGAGGTGATGAACCCTCTGTCCCAGAGATAGCCTCTGAAAAGGGAGTTTTGAGGAGGCCTTTTAAAATCAACTTATTTCTGTGCTCATTGAGAGTTCTTGAAGAAAAGTTCTTGCAAATACCACAACAGAGAGATGTGGGACACCCAAACAATAAATGCATAGGTCATGGGTATCTGACTGAGGTAATTTACAGCCACATTGGTCGCACTGCTTGAAACCAGTGGCGCCTTGTTTTTTCTCCAACATAACAGACACGCGCACACACAGAAAAGCAGGAAAAACTTTTTTTTTTTTTTTTTTTAAGAGGAAGGGAAAATACCAATGATAGTATACCGGTGGATACCTAATAAGGTAAGAAGAGAGATTACCAACGATGGTAAGAAAGATTACCACAAAGGTGCAAAAACAGGAAAAGTGAGTTTTAAGAAAGACAGGGAGGGTCGTGGGAAGTGTGATAAGGCTAATAGGAAGGTTTAAGGTAGGAAAAGGCAAGAAATTTAAAAAAGGAACAGTTATAAAATAAGTTTAAACACTTAGCTTATCGAGAGCTGGGCTTGACACAGCTTTACGGCAAAGCAGCAAATGCGATCTGGGGTAACAGGGAGAGGGCAGTGTGGGCAAAATCTTAGCTCGAGAGTTTGGGGCTGGCGCAAGTTTGGTAAAAAGTTGTCTCGGTTCTGAGGACGATACCGATTCTCAACGGTAAGGAATGAATGAAGATTAACAACATCAGATTTTATCTTATCTTGACATTTAGATGTAACGTGTCTGTTAAACCTACAAAAGCTGGTACAGCAATCTTGCATAATTAATAAACCAGGTGGGTAATAATAACTCTTTTTTATTTCTCCTTTAAAATTCAAAGATCTCTCTGGTTATAATAACAGTAGTTTATCAAGTAACAGGCTTCACAATTCCATTAAATTTTCCACTGACATAGTGCCCCTGCCTTTGTTAAACCTTGCTGGTGGACATTCTGTCCACTAAAACAAACAATATAGCAAGCTTTAGGTGTCTGCATTACCTGTGTCTGCACCCCCCCCCCCCTAATCATCCTTGACTGTGTGAGGGGTGTCCCACAAAAGCTGCTGTTGGTTGGGAAAGATGAAGAGAAAAACATGTATAAATTTTGTGATTAAACTCTTTAACCTGAAAAGGACTATTATATGACCCTGTTAAGATAAAACACTAGAGATCAACAACCCAGAGTGACTAATTTCAGTGCACACCTTGGATTTTAAGAGGAACTGGTGCTTCTCATCTTCAGAGAGTTTTATAAACACTAAGCAGAACACTAGATACTATAACTCTCAATATCTTTGCTGAAGAATTCTGTGCAATGCCAATAATAATAGGAGAATAAAGGGCAAAAATCAAGAACATATTTTAAATGTTACTCTAATTCACTTAAAATTTAATAGAATAACACCTTTTGCATCAATATGCATTTTTGGCCAATAAGAAGTAAAAAACTCCGATGTTAGATTTATTGACTATCTGTAATCTTGAATGATTACCAAGCAAACCAAACTTTTTGTGACAGCCAGAGGAAAATTATGAGGGAAAGCAGGGAAGGTCTATGAAATCAGGGACAGTGACAGGTATGCATTGCTTGTCAGTGAGGTAAATAAGTGACTTAATCCTGCTGTTGGTTGACGACTGCTAAACAGCAGTCACTGATCTGGTGTAGCAGTACCAGTGTTTCATAATGTGTTGCTATTTGCTGAAATAAGTACAAAACTATTATTGCTACAGCTTAGGTGTGTGTGTGTGTGTGTGTGTGTGTGTGTGTGTGTGTGTGTGTGTGTGTGTGTTGTGTATCTATAAAATACCACTGATTTTTATCTATGCACACACCCAATAATTACAAAGCACATACATTATTCTTCTGGATATCAGAAAAAAATGCAGCTAACAAGTAACTATATTTCAAAAGTAAGGCATGTTATATATCACAGAGCATTCAGACACTTAGATCTTCTAGACGTCTGGTGGCCCCTACTCCTTAGGCTGTATAAATGGATACAGGGGTATTCCTTAATCATCCCTGAGTGTGTTGGGGCACCAAAAAAGCTGTTGCTGGTTGGGGAAAAATAAGGAGAAAAAATGTATTAATTTTCTGATTATGCTTTTTAACCTGATCAGGGCTGTGCTATGACCTTGTTAGGATAAAGCTGATAACGGCCTCTCATCTGCACCTATTCTAAAACCATCCCAACTCAGATGTGTGTATACAGAAAGGTACTGTAAGTTATTTGGGGGTGGGGGTTGTGTGGTAATTACTACTTTAATTTGCATCACAGTCAAACTTTAGAGATGTGAATAGGAGGTCACCATAGCATGTGGTTGGGCTGGGTATGGTGTTGTCATTGTTTCCTTTACTTTTCTCACAGGCCTCAGACGCGTACAAAGAAAGTTATTATAGCTTGTGTATGGGGCACTGGACTGTCTAGGAGCAAATAATAGAATACATTACTGTAATTATTACTTTTTTTTCACTTTCCTCACAATCACACATCAGGCACGTATACATGTGGCTGTCTTTGGGGATTAGGGGTGAGGAGTGAGCAGGTATGTTATGTATATGTATGTCAACAGTTGCTTGAAGTACATGACTGTGGCAATTTGAACTTCTGCTTTTATTTCAGTCTAATACCAGAGGGATGAATAGGCACTGACTGTCTTTTTGAGGGGTTAGAGAGGCAGGCAGTATTCCCAGATAGGACCTTTGTATCCTCACAATTGGCTTGCTAGTTTACTGTGAGATACTAGTTTGTCAATTGTCAGCTTTGAGCATTAATCCTTGGGCACAACTTATGTCTTTATTGAAAGAAGAAAAAAAAAAGACTGAAATTCTTACTCATGGTTTTTGGTTAAACCAGAGTTGGATTAAAAGGTTGGGAAAACACTCTAAAATGCATCCCAGAACATCTATAACAAACTGAGGCTTCTGTGGAGCACTGGCTTAATCGAGTTACTTCTTAAGTGGTTATTACTGTGCTGTGCTGGTCATGAAAGGTGTGCTGAAAGGATGTCAGAAAAACTAAACCTGAACAGCAACACCCTGAATTTCTCTCCTTAATCATAATTTCTGTTCAAGCCACAACTGGATGAAAAGGTTGTGTAAAAAGAAGAAAAAATGTAAAATGCACTTCAGAGCATATAGAAAGTTAACGATTCTTGAAAAAGGTGAAGAGTAAGGCAAAATGTGAGAAAAGGAAGGAAAATTAATGTGCATGGTATGAGGAACCCAAGATGGGGGAAACAGAGATCACTGGAGGGGGTCGGTGTGGGGCTGAAACAGTAAGCAGCGCCTACAGAATCATATGTCCAGCCTTGCACATGCAGTCATTGTAATGCATCATTGTTGCAACTTAATGCCAGTTACTGTGAATGTCCATTTGCGAGATCGGCCAACATAACGTGGCACATAGGCCTGTTGTAATGTAACAGCATTGTAGCTATAGGTCTGTACATACTATTCTTAATGTTTGCACCATGAACTAAAAGGTTGTTTAGGAGGAATGGCAGTGATAGGGTGATGATTAGTTTGGAAATGTCTAAGGGCCGCCAACTTGACATTTGCTGGAGGCCCCCAAAATGCTAACACCAGCCCTGACTAATGCAATGTAAATTAATGTTCCAACAGTACTGTGAGTAACTTAAGTATGCAACCCATATAAGTAAACCTTCAGAAGAAGACAATTATGGATATCCTGCAGGAGAAGAGGAAAGTACATGTCAAACACCATAACTTAAGCAGTACTGAGTCCATGAACTTTATGTATGTCTTATGAAATAAGATGGAACTAGAAACGTTAAACATTTAAAGAAATTAAATTAGATAATCTTATCTATTCAAATGAGTGTTTTTTTATATAAAAAAGTAGAGTACAATACAGCTTCAACAATTGGCTTAGCTTCTGGTGTCAATCCAGGGGGGATCTAGTATCTGTCAGTCTGAGAGTATATGTTGGCAGACCACATTGCTTTGACAGAGATGGTCTTCACCTGTCCCCTCTTGGCTTTTGGTTACTGGCAAAGATACTTGCCTCCTCCATAGTGCCTTTTTTAGGCAATGTCATAACAACAAAATTCCCAATGTAAAAAAATCCACTAGAGACAAACTCAAGGTTATGCTGCTTAATGCTATGAGTCTAAATCAGAGACTGCACACACTGGAAGCACTACTTACTTTGGAAGATGCCAATGTCTGTGCAGTCATGGAGACATGGTTCAAGGCCACAGACAGCACCCTAGCCATGCAAGGCTACAATTCCTTCCACATGCTCAGACCTCAAAACGAGCATGAAGAACCAAAGGCAGAAGTGTACTGATCTTCAATAAAGACAGATACATCTAAAGACTGGTCAAACTGTATGACTCTCTAGAGCTACTCAAAGTCCAACTAACTGTAGGTAAAACCCACTTCCATATCATTGTTAGCTATAGGTCCCCCACCATGAACCACAAGAACCACTCTGCTTACCCGGACCTACTTGAGTCACTCACTATAAAGCCAAACACCTTGGTCATGGGTGATTTCAACTATTCTTCCATCAACTGGGAGTCATATATGAGCACAAACATGCCCGCCGTAAGGTTCCTGGACTTTGTTAATACAAATGCTATGGAACAGATAGTCTGCACCCCTAAAAGAGGCTCAAATGTCCTAGACTTAGTATTCACCAACATAGGTGGTCTCTGCACTACCACCTGTGTGTTGCCCTCCCTGGTAAGGTCTAATCATAAATTAGTTTCATTCAAAGTAATGAACATATCTGACCCCCCCCCCTCAAGAACAAAAAGGATGAAACATTTCTCCAAGGCAAACTATAGCCTCCTAAGGGATGGCATAAATAGTTTCATAGGACCATAGGATCATAGGAAGTTACTAGGATATTGGTCCTGAGGCCCTTACAAGCCTAGCCAAGAATTTAGCCCATGTTCCAACAAGTCAGCACACTATGCCACTTTCCAACAGGGACATAGGTGGAATCCCAGGGGTGTATTTTCTGTTCCCCATCAAGTTATCCAGTTTGTGCTTAAAAAGGTTTAATGAGGTACTCTGCTTTATGTGGAAAGAGAGTCTATTCCACAAAAGGGGGAGTTTCTGGGACACAAATATGTCCCGCCAAAAAGTCTTATTGATGTAACAGACCAGGTTGAGGTCTCACGTGCAGGTTACTTGAGTGGAGCTTGACTTGTGGATATGCAGCAGTCCCATCAAGGCGGGGTCTGAGATTCCTTTGTATGCCAGACAAAGGTCACCTCTGAGGAGTCTGTAGAACACTAAGTAGACGGACAGGGCTTTTAGCCTATCTGTGTAGGGTAGATGTTTGAGGCCCTGTATTCTCTGGGTGAGGAATCTCTGTGGTCTGTCCAGCTGCTGCATGTGCTTTGTGAGGTACATGCCAAAAAGGGCATTGTCTTAAATAATCAGTCTTATAAGGGAAGAATACAGGGATGTTATGACCACCTTGTCCCTGGATGAGATACCCTTACTAATGAGGTGGGCCATGTAGAAAGCTTTCCGTACAGTGGAGGCAATATGGTGGCCAAAAGTCAGTTTGCTATCAACCTGGGTTCCCAAGTCTCTCACAAATGATTGCATACTTAGTGCCTTATTATCAATATGATAATTTGTGGGGATGTCATTCTCCCCAAAAGGGATGATGATGCATTTTTTGGCATTCAGTTTGAGGCCATGTTTCTGGCACCAGTCATTTGTTTGGGTGAGACTTTCTTGGAGGATGTTCACATAACTAGGGGAATTCATGACAGTACCCAGCTTGCAGCCATCTGCAAACTTGGTCTACCATAGCCCACTAGATTTGGCCTGCACCTCTGAGAAGTGTATCCCAAACAGCAGTGGCCCCCAAGACCGATCCCTGGGTACACCACTTGTTCACTACTTGAGGTGGCTTCCCCTGTTTTGACTAGGTGGGTTCTATCAGTAAGCCAGTTTGCTACCCATCTGGTAACATATGGATTGATGCCTGGTTGAGAAAGTTCATCTATTATACCTGAGTGAGGAATAGTATCGAAGGCCTTGGCCAGGTAAAGGTAGGTGGTGCACACCATCTTCCTCTCGTCTATGGCCTTGGTAACTGTCTCAAAGAAGTCATCCAAATTTAACAGGGATAACCTCATCTTGACAATACCAAACTGTGTCAGATCAAGTGTCTGGAAGTTGCCAAAGTCCTTGTTAATGAGGTTTATGATAATCCGCTCGATGGCCTTGTAGATCAGGCTACTTAGGCTGATGGGTCTATAATTTCCTGGCTCAGTGGACGCTCCAACTTTGTGCAAAGGGATGACAGTAGCTGTCCTCCACTTCGCTGGGATGAAGCCAGTACTCAAGCTTTGGTTGAATAGGGTGCCTAATGGTGCTACAAGTTCCTGCCTGAGTTCATGTAGGATGCAGCCTGGGATGTTATTGGGTCCCATGGAGGCTGTATTTTTTTCGTTTGAGAGGGCAGTGATGACTTGCTCTCTAGAGATACCGGGAGGGGAGCAGGTACTGGGGATGTCCTGCTTTACTGATGGGGTGGACAGAGGAGTGAAGTTTTCGCTGAAACTGTCTGCCAGCAGGTTGGTTATATCTACAGGGTTTGTGTATGTTGTGTCCTTGACCACCAGTTCTGATCAGATCTGGGTCCTTCCCTTGAGACTGCGGGCATATGTGAAGAAAGCCTTCTGAATGTCTTTAAAAGATGTGGCTAGTCTGCACTCAAAGTTTGCATTGGAGGATTTTACTAGTGTGCTTATTTGCTTGTTCAAGCTAAGGAGAGATTCCTTTCAATCAGACACCTGCTCCTTCTTGGTCCTGGACATCAATTTTTGACTTTTATTATAGAGTTTATTTATTGTAGATGCCCACCAGACAGGTTTACTCTTCCTTGAGGAGGAGGATTTTGTCCTGTCTGGTATCCCTGATTCCATGCAGCTATATAAATGCTCATTTAGTACTTTGTTGTAAGTTTGGACATATGTGCCAGTTTCTGTGGAGGGGGAGGGGGCTGGGAAGCTGTTTATACCTTCCCTCAGGAAGCTGTAATCAGCTTTGGAGAAATGTTTTTGTTTGACCCTAGCTGTGTGTGTGTGTGTGGGGGGGGGCTCGGGGGAGATGGTGACTTTGAAAATGACTGCTTTGTTGTCGGATCTTACCAGGGAAGGTGACACTAAAAGGATGCTGCAGTGGTTACTCATGTTGGTTAATACCAAGTCCAAGATATTTTCACCTCTTGTGGGGCTGTCAGCCAACTGGTCCAAGGCATTTGCATTGAGGAAATCAAGGAATTTTTAGGCATTTGTGTTTTGGCATGAGTATTTCTTTCAATCTATGGATGGATAGTTAAAGTCGCCCAGGATTAGGGTAAAGGGTTGAATCTTGATAGATTCGAAGAGGTCCATATAGGTGGAGTGGACATCTTGAGTTAGAGTTGAAGGCCTGTAGCTAGCTATGATTTGAATAAGGTTCTTGTCAGTTGTTAACTGCACCTGGAGTATTTTCTGTGCATCATACTGTTTGACCAGCGTAGAGGTGTGCATGCCTTTTATATGTATTGCAACTCCACCTCCTTTTGTTTTGCTGCCCACAATTTGAGGTATGAATGAATGATAGGATGAGTAACCTGGTATGGCTGGGGTGCTCTATGCAGCTTTGAACCAGGTTTCTGTGACTGCACAAATGTCAGCTTCTTCCAGGGTTAAGAATGTTTGCAATAAGTGCAGTTTCATGTTTAGACTCCTAGCGTTTAGCAGCATGACATTTAATTTACGTTTTGATTAAATTTTCATGTTGGTAGTTTTGACCTCAGGGCATTGCCTAAAAAAGGCACTATAGGGGAGGCAAGAGCCTTACCAGGAGCCTGAAGTACAAGGGAGACAGATGCAGGCCATCTATAACAAAGCACTATGGCTTGTCAAACATGTCATCCCAGGCTGTCAGGTACTGGATTCCCTTTGAATGACACCAGAAACTAAGCCAGTTGTTAAAGTCAATCATTTTCTGTTTGTACTGAGGCATCATTCTGGGTGGTGGTAGAATGCTGCTTAAGGTTAGGGACATAACTGCCTGGGACACATACTCAGTGAGCTCGATCATGTCTCTCTTCATATAGTCCAGGGAGGTACATCTCAAGTCATTCACTCCAACATGGACTATGACAGAGTCCAAACAGTACCTGTTGGGAGACCTGAATGCATTGGTGATATGGCGGATTCTGGCACCCGACAAGCAACTAACCATGACTTTTTCCTTATCCAGCCTGATGAAGGGCACATCTGTGTGTCTCACAATGGAATCTCCTATTGTCTAATATGTTGGGTTTATGTTTAGGCCTTAGTGGCTGTGAGACACAGGTGTATGGACTATGTGTGGTGTGTGGTGTGGTGGGCAGTGGAGTTTGCATGTGTTTATGCCTCGGAGGTCTCCCTGCTACCACTGTCAACAATTACTTTATACAGAGGTACAAAAATGCCCTGTATAAACACCTATACAAATGTATAGACTCAGTTGTACTTGAATGGATCAAACCATAGATGGATCAAAACAAGGTCCTCATAAAAAAACAAGCCACCCTGGTGGACATCAAGCATAACTAGGCAACACAATAAGAGGAAGAAACTAATGCCGAAGAACAAGAGGGACCTGACTCAGCAGAGGAAGAACACCCTCCACAGCTTGAACAAGCAAATTAGATATCTTGTAAAGTCTTCTAAAGCCAATTACAAAGCTAAACTAGAATCCTTAGCTAAGGATCATCGCAAGGCATTCCTTAGCTATGTCAGAAATCTAAAAGGAAGGGCCCAGTTTTGTGCCAGACTGGTGGTGGATGGTACCACTCATACTGACCCTGAGGACATTGCCAACCTACTAGCTGACAGATTTGGTATCAACTTCACCCCCCAGTCCCCACCAGACATACCTGTCACCAGTCATCTACTTAGTATCTCCAAACAGCAGGTCATAACTGCACTTTCCTTGGCCACAAATATAGCCTCTATGGGACTGGATAACATCCTAGGCTTCCTACTAAATGGTCTAAAACAGGACCTAGTGTAACCACTTGGCACTCTCTTCAACCACAGTCTAAGTACTGACTTTGTCCCAGCAGAGTGGAAAACAGCAACAACAATTCCCTTGCACAAAGGAGGGCCATCACCCGACCCTGGGAACTACAGACCCATAAGCCTAACTAACCTTATCTGCAAGGCTATGGAGAGAATCGTCATGGACCTTATCAACAAAGACATAGGTGACCTTCAAACTCTTGACCTGACAATTTGGATTCATTAAGGGTAGATGATGCTTATTAAACCTGGTGGACTTATTTGACAATGTCACCTACCAATCCTACACGAGCTCAAAGATGAACTAACCCATCACCTAAACACACTGTTCAAACTCAGCCTCTCCACAGGCTATATACCCATAGAGTGGTGCACAGCAACAGTTATTCTGCTCCACAAAGGTGGAGCCATAACAGACCCTGGGAACTATCACCCTATAAGCCTGACTAGCTTGGTCTGTAAGGTTATGGAGCACATCATCATGGAACTCATTAACAGAGACATTGGGAACCTCCAAACACTGGACCCTACCCAGTTTGGCTTTGTTAAGGGCAGTTCATGCCTCCTAAACCTGGTGGACTTCTTTGAGACAGTTATCAAGGCTATAGACGAGGGAAAGGTGATACACACAGCCTACCTAGACCTCGCTAAGGCCTTCGACACCATTTCCCATTCTGGTATTATAGACAAGCTCACCAGCCTGAAAATAAACCCCTACATCACAAGATAGGTGGCCAACTGGCTCACGGACAGAACCCACATGGTGAGAGCTTTGGGAGCTGGGTCCAACTCTAAGCTGGTTACAAGTGGCGTTCCACAGGGCTCAGTCCTAGGAACCCTCCTGTTCAGCATATGCTTCTCAGAGGTACAGGCAAGCACAGGAGAACTATGGCTGACCAAGTTCGTAGATGACTGCAAACTAGAGGCTATAATTGACTCTCCGGCTGACACAGACATCATCCAAAAGGGTCTCACTGAGACGGATACCTGGTGTCAAAATCATGGCTTCAAGCTAAATGCCAAAAAGTGCATAGTCATCCCCTTTGGAAAAAACAAAGTACCCACAAACTACTATATAGGTGGTAGTCCCCTAAATACGGAAGACATAATAAGGGATCTGGGGACCCAAATAGATAGTAATCTCACCTTTGATAATCACATTGCCAAAGTGGTTAGAAAATCCTTCTACGTGGCCCACCTAATCACAAAAGGGTTCATATCCAGATCAAAAGAGATCATTGTGCCCCTCTACTCATCACTCATAAGACCCATCATAGAGTACAACACCCCATTTGGGATGTACCTTACAAGACACCTGCAACAGCTGGAAAAACCACAGAAGTACCTCACCAAGAGGATCAATGGCCTCAAACAGATGCCCTATGCAGCTCGACTGAAGAAACTCCAGTTGTACTCGGTTGCATACCGCCTACTCAGAGGTGATCTCTGCCTGACATACAAGGCCATGTCCAACCCAGAATTGATGGACATGCTCCACCTAAAGAAAACCTTATCCACTCGAGCCACATGTTCTAGGGATCTAAACCTCACCACAACAATAAATAGGACGTGCTGGAGGGATAGATTCCTGTCCCAGAGACTTCCCATGCTTTGGAACAAGATCCCAGTCTACATTAGGCAGAGCTCCTCGCTAACACTCTTCAAAAGAAACCTTGACGAGTGGATGGGAAACAGAAAGTTTACCTCGGGGATCAGATCAGTGGCTCTGCTGGACAGAGGCACAGGGAACTAATCTAAGGGGCGGCAAAAGCCAACACATTCTGGCTAGGCTTATAAATGCCTTCGAGCAGATGGCCTAGTACCCACCTATGAACCTATGAACCAAAACCTTGGATGAAGGCAAAACAGTACATACAGCCTATCTTGACTTAGACAAGGCTTTTGACACAATTCTATGCTCAGGCATCATTGAAGAACTCACCCAGCTGGGAATTAATCCATATGTCTCTAGACCGATAGCCAAATGGCTCACCAACAGAATGCATACAGTCAAAGTTGAGGATTCCACCTCTACCAGCAGACCAGTTACCATTGGTGTACCACAGTGATTTGTGCTGAGCCCCCTAGAATCTATGTCTTAGAAGTCAAGGTGAAAATAGATGGCATGTGGCTTACCAAGTTCACTGATAACTGTAAACTGGGTGCAATCATCGAGTCCCCCAAGGATGCTGACATACTACAGAAAGGGCTTACAAAGACAAATGATTTGTGCCAAAGCCATGGACTTAAACTAAATGCAAAAAATCTGTTATCATCCCTTTCGGCAAAGGGGAAGTTCCTGCAAATTACAATATTAACAGTACCTCTCTTAGTTCAAACCATTTAGTGAGAGATTTGGGAACACAGGTTGGAAGCAACCTTAACTTTGATCACCATGTGTCCACAGTGGTAAGGAAGGCCTTCTACATTGCACATATCATAAGTAAGGCCATCACATCCAGAGCTAAGGTAACTCCTGTGTACTCAGCCCTCATCAGACCACTAGTAGAGTACAAGGATCACTTCTGTATGTATCCCACCAATCACCTACGGCATCTGGAGAAACTTCAGAGGTTTCTCAGCAAGAAAATTCAGGGCCTTCAACACATGACCTACATGGACAGACTAAAGGCCTTGTCACTGTACTCTGCATCTTATAGGCTGCTGAGAGGCAACTTGTGCCTGGCCTGCAGAGCAGTCTCGGACCCTGCCCTAATGGAAATGCTGCACATCCACAAGTTAAAAGGGACAAGAATCACTCACTCTATGGATCTTTAACCTAGCCTGCGACATTAACAGGACATACTGGAGAGACAGATCTATCTCCCAGAGGTTGCCATTCCTCTGGAACAAACTCCCAATTAATGTAAAACAGAGCTCCTCAATGGCCCTATTTAAGTGTAACTTAGACAACTGGATGGGAGACTGTAAATTTACTCCAGGGCTGTCATCGATGTCCCTCTTGGATAAAGACAGTCTGTGCTGATCATAAACATGTGCCGTAAGTACAGACCATACAACTTGGTCAATAAGGGAACAAGGGTATAACATGGCTAGGCTTATAAAGGCCCTAGGGCCAATAGCCTAGTAACCTCCTATGAACCTATGAACCTATAGGGCTCATTATAATAACAGAGGTGCAGGGAAGGAATTTCATACTTTCTGCAAGCTCTGCAGCAGTGTAGTGCTTGAAGGTGTGATAGTTACTAACTGTCTTTCCTTTAGCAATGTGACACAACTAAAGACTACCTTTAGCTAGCAACCAGTATTTCAGGAATGCACAAAGTTGCATTATTTTTCCCCAGTGTACATAATCCAATAATAACAGCCAGTCACAGAACTGGAAATGTAACAAATTAAAACAACAAAAAAATTACCAGTACACTTGTACTTGAACACAGGATAGTTTAATGTTAAAATAAAAATATAAATGGTTTAGCACGTTCATCATAGCACCTCTTCAGAACCACTGAATAAAAAAAGAAGTTACGTACTCACCATAACGTTCCATGTTGGTAGTCCATCTCATCCTTCATTTTTACATATGGGTTCAGAGCAGATCTTCGGCTCTGACTCGGCCGATTTACAAGCTCGAAGACTTCTGGTTGGCTCGTGGCTAAGCAGGTATCCCATGGTGCACCAGTGCAACACCATATCTTGTTTGCTGCTCGCTAGAAACAGAAAACCCCCTAACCAACAAACCAATACTAAAGGGTCACCAACCAAGAGAATCAAATTATTACCTCCAGATCTTCCAGGATGGGGGCAGGAGGGCGGGTTGATAAAAATGAAGGGTGAGATGGACTACCAACATGGAACGTTATGATGCATGCATAACCTCTTTATGTTAGGTAGTGCAATCTCACCTTCATTTTTATGTATGGGACAGCGTCCCTAGCACCTTATTCTTGGGTGGCTCATTGGAAAATACTCCCGAGCACTGTGGAGTCAAAGGATGCTCTACCCCTGGATGCCAAATCCAACTTATAATGAGTAATAAAAGTGTGAGGGGTAGACCACATAGCTGCTGCACAAATATGATTAAGTGGTACCCTGGCTTGAAAGGTTGCAGAGGTAGACAGAGACCTGGTAGAGTGAGCCTTGATCCTGTGGGGTAAAAGTCTGCCCTCCAAATTGTAGTTGAAGGCTATGCAACTAGAAATCCAATTAGACAATGTCACCTTAGAAACTGGAAAGCCCAATCTGGAGTCAGAAAAAGAAATTAATAACTGGTCTGACATCCGAAATTCTTTAGCCCGTTGCAAATAAAAACGTAGCTGTCTATGAACGTCCAGATGATGAAAACGATATTCAGTTGCATTACAGTGATTGGGAAAGAAAACTGGAAGCTCAATGGACTGATTTAAGGAGGCAGTAGAACAAACTTTGGGAACAAATGAAGGATTGGTACGTAAAGATACCCTGTCTTTATGAAAGATTAAATAAGGTGGCTAAATAGACAGGGCTTGTAGCTCAACATCTGGCTGATGTAACAACTACTAAAAACACAGTCTTCCAAGACAAATATTTTAAAGAAGATGAGTGAGAAGGTTCAAAGGGAGGGGATGTCAATTTGGACAACACAAAATTTACGTCCCAAGAAGCCACAGGTTCTTGTAATAGTGGACTCAGTAAAGTGGCTCCTCTCAAGAAAGTCTTGCGTAGCTTATGAGACATAAGGTTGGCATTTGGGGACCCTAAATAAAAATGAGAGATTGCCGCCAACTGTACTTTGATGGTGGCCGCACCAGATCTCTGCTGAAAAAGCTCCAAAAGGAATTCCATAATCATGGGAATGAGAGTGGTGTAAGGATCCACGTTCATTTTCTGTGCCCAAATAGAAAACCTTTTCCATTTACTGTCATACAGCCTTCTGGTTGAGGGTTTATGCGAGGATAAGAGAATATGTGACACTGAGGAAGAAACATCATGGAGCTTGTCTAGAGAAGGAACTGGAGCAGCCATGCTGTCAATTTGAGGGTTGGAGAGCAGGATGTAGCGAACCCGACATGTGGGTCAATAGATCTGGAATTGCGTCCAGAATCCAAGGATCATCCAGGAGAAGATGTTTGAGGAAGGAGAACCAGACCTGATGAGGCCAGTAAGGAGCAATGAGGATCAACTTGCTTCTCAGCCGATTGGCTTTTTGAATCACATTGGGGATAAGGGAATGGAGGAAAGGCATATAGAAGTCCCGTGGGCCAATCGTGGACCAGAGCATCTCCGGGTGTTTCCCCTGGAGGAGGAATCAGGGATAAATAGCTGCTGTACTCGGCATTGACTGGGCTGGCAGAAAGGTCGCAGTAAGGCTGTCCCCATCTCCAGAAAATCTGTTCCACTATTTCCCGTTTCAGAGACCACTCGTGAGGCAGTAAGATTGCCTGGCTTAGCTTGTCGGCTATCGCATTGGTTGTCCCCAGAATGTGCATTGCCACCAGAAAGCGCTGGGAAGAAATTGCCCATTCCCAAACTCGCATGCCCTCTCAACAGACTGGGTAAGATCTGGTACCGCCCTGGAGGAAGAAGGTTTGCAACACCAGAACCACCGCCCTCACCTCCAGAACATTGATATGCAGATGAGCCTTGTGCTCTTGCCATGTGCCGTGCACAGTCCCACCAAGATAATGCCCCCCCACCCGACCTGGGAGGCATCCATGGTCACAGTGGCAATGGGTTGGGCAGGAACAAAGGGAGCTCCCGTGAACAAGTAGTTGGGGGCTATCCACCAATGAAGGTCCTTTTTGCATGATTCCGTCAGTAGGATAGGGTGACTCAACGGTAGATATTGGAATGACCACTGGGAAGACAGGAGCCATTGGAGGATTCTCATGTGCAACCTGGCTAAAGGTATTAACAGAATGGTTGAGGCCATCATACCGAGAAGTTGAAGAACCCATTTTGCTTTGACTTTCTGAAGTGGAAGAAGACTCTGAGCTTGTGAGATGAGGTTTTGTGCTCTTTCGGTGGGGGGATGAACTGTCATATCCACTGCGTCTTCCACTGCGCCTATACAAATCACAGATTGCGAGGGCAATAATGCAGATTTTTCCCAGTTTATGGAGATCCCTAGTTGAGCACAAAGTTGAATGGTGGCGTCCCTGTTTTGAATGAGTAGATGCCTGGTGGGAGCGGTCAGGAGCCAGTCGTCCAAATACGGAAACACCTGGAATCCCTGACATCTCAAGTGAGCTGTCACTACTGCCATGCATTTGGTGAACACCCTGGAGGCTGTGGTGAGACCAAAGGGCAGAGCATGAAACTGATAATTACTGGCTCCCAGCTGGAAGCGCAGATATCTCCTTGACGCCTTGTTGATTTTTATATGGTAGTAGGCATCTTGGAGATCCAGAGAGCACATCCAATAGTCTTTCCCTAACAACGGAAGTATCAGCTGCAGTATGACCATCTGAAACTTGTCCTTCTTCACGGATTCATTTAATTTGCTGAGGTCCAAAATTGGCCTCCAGTCTCTGGTTCGTTTTGGGACTAAAAAGAACCTGGAGTAAGTTCTGGATCCTGTCTGGTCTGCTGGGATGGGCTGGATGACTCTTTTTAAGAGCAACTTGTTGATCTCCACAGTTGCCTGATCCCTGTGAATGAACATCTGGGATCTTTTTGGGAACAGACGGTGAAAGGGAAAAGGATATGATATAGCCTCTGGTAACAGCTCTTTGTACCCACTTGTCTTGGGTAATATTTAGCCAGGCTTCTGAATACAAAGAGATGTGACCCCTGACTGGCCCCAGAGAAATGCAGTTGGGCCCCACATCAGGAGCGGTGATAAGGCCGCCCTCAAAAGGAATCACGGCCTTGCTGGTATTGCGGACTGACCCTACCTCTAGGGCAACTTCTACCATTTCCTCCTCATCTGCCTCTGAAGGAGGATTCACTCTGTGTGTCCAGAAAGACCCTCTGGGACTTTTTGAACCACATTTTACCTCCCCTTTGATCTCTGGGGTATGGTCGAGAGGGAACGGTAAAACGGACTCCCACGGCAGAGAGAGTCTTTCCTTCCTGCTCACACCAGAAGTCTTCAAGCTTGCAAATCGGCTGAGTCAAAGCTGAGGATCGGCTCCGAACCCATATGTAAAAAATGAAGGTGAGATTGGACTACCTAACATTGTTGTTTATAATCATCCAATAAAAACAGGCTGAACATACCCACCCCCAAAAGTTACACCAGTCAATTGTCATGTGATGAGTGGAACAACCAATCAAGTTTCCAAAGGTCTGTTCCAATCAGGAAAGCTTTGGTTCCATCAATACCAATAAGAAAATACAGCAATCAAGTACAATGAAGTGACTTCAGCAGCCAATAAAGTTTCCAAAAATTAGTTCCAATCAGGAAACCTTTAGTTTTTTCTTAACCAATGAAAATATATGAATATTCATCCATAACCCGCTGTGATAGTAAAAATGGCTGGAACAACCAATCAGGTTTCAAAGGATCAGTTCCAATCAGGAATGTTTTGATTCCATCAAAACCAGTAAGAAGTGTTTGTTTCTTATGGTTTGACAAAGCCCTTACAGGGTGAAAGCACTTACCAATAAAACAGCTTGGATTTTACTTGTCTTTGGCATGGATTCAGTCATTGTTTGAACTAACATTTATTTCTGCTGCTTGAATAAGCCTCAGTGACTGCTGGATTTATGCTTATTTTTGTTGTCAGCCTTGGTTTGCTCCTGTGCTTTTCTTTTGGAACAAAAACATTAAAATGACTGCAGCAAGCAATAGAGTCTCCAAAAGTTAGTTCCAATCAGAAAAAAACTTTAGTTCTTTCTTAACTAATGGACCATTAATTGATTTATTAAGTAGATGGGCAATCTATGGGAAATGTATTTGCTACTCCAGCAGAATTGTCTATTTAGCCTGATGTGTATCATGCCCTGCCTATTACATTAAGAAAACTAATAATTATTTGAACAAAAGGGTTATCAACATTTATACAGTATCAGTAGGCACAATAACAAAAGTGCCTTGGCAAAGCACCGGGAGGTCTGTGGGAAGTTTGAAAAATGTTTGCTTTGTGTTTTGGAACAGGCTAACCAGAATGACTTGAATGACTGGAAAAACACTTTTTACATAAGGGGATAGTGTGGCAAATGTGTCTCGATGCTACTAATCACCCTAGTCTAAATGAAGGGGTATAAATAACCAGTGAATTGAGATTTACGGCATCTAAGATCTAATGATTTATGACTATTGTTCGCATTTATTATTTATTTTCATTTTGCTGCATCACTGTCATTCTGAACTTCTGATAACTAATAGTATATTTTTATTGGTTATTAGAGATACTAAAATGTTATGGGTTGGGCAAAGTTTCTGGTTCAATCTATCTGATTGGTACAGCTCTGGGGAATGCTTATGTCACATTCAGTGTCATAGTGGGGTATGGATGAATATTTCTGTAATTCCACTGGTTAAGAAAGAACTAAAGTTTTTCTGATTGGAACTAACTTTTGGAGACTCAACTGGTTGCTGCAGTCATTTTAATGTTTTTGATTGATGTACCTTCTTATTTTTTTTTGACAGAACAAAAACGTCCCTGATTAGAACTGATCTTTTGAAACCTGATTGGTTTTCAAAGTAATTTTTACTGTCACAGTGGGGTATGGATGAATATTTGTGTATTTTTCATTAGTTAAGAAGAAGTAAAAGTTTTCTGATTGGAACTCATTTTTGGAGACTTTATTGGTTGCTGCAGTCACGTCATTGTACTTGATTGGTGTATTTTCTTATTGGTGTTGATGGAAGCAAAGCGTTCCTGATTGGAATGGACTTTTGGAATCTTGATTGGTTGTTCCAGTCATTACATTACAATTGATTGGTGTATCTTTTGGCGGTGGGTATGTTCAGCTTTTTTTTATTGGATGGTTACAAACAACATTTTATTCAATGGTTCTGAAGAGGTACTATGACAAAAATGCTAAACTATTTACATTTTTATTTTAACATTAAACTATCTTCTGTTCGATTATGAGTGTACTGGTCATTTTTTGTTGTTATACTGTATATAGTGTATGCCTGACAATGTCCTTGCTTCAGTCAGACCTAAATGCACACCACCAATTGATAATAAACCTCAAATTAATCCTCACCTCCTCCTCCCCAAAAAAAACTGTTTGATACACCTCAAAAGTCTTCCTAATCCCCTAAAATCCTACATACCACTATCATAAACAAAATAAACAAAACCAACATAGAAACAACTATCTCCTTAAAATACCTTGGTATTTGGCTTGATCTCACACTTGGCTTCCATATCACTTTGAAAAAACTCATACCAAAATCACCTCTTTCTTCTTTTAGGTAAAAAAAATAAAAAGAATCCCACTCTACCTTACTCAGGTAGAACTGCCATAGAAAAGGAAGTCTTCCCATCATTGTTGCTGCCTCCAAGAAAACCACCACTGCTCTGCAGTCCATAACAAACACAATGTGTTACTTCATCACTAACTCACCTTCCCTAGAACACCACCACCTTACCCGTGCCAAAGCCAAATAGCTTCCCATAAAATAAACAGCAGACTTACTGCTAGGTGATCAGTACTACAAACTACCACATTTCAAAACATTCTCTCCCCAGAAGCCAAACATACCTAAAAAAACTATCCCATCTAACTCTGCTCTGCAGTCCATAACAAACACAATGTGTTACTTCATCACTAACTCACCTTCCCTAGAACACCACCACCTTACCTGTGCCAAAGCCAAATAGCTTCCCATAAAATAAACAGCAGACTTACTGCTAGGTGTTCAGTACTACAAACTACCACATTTCAAAACATTCTCTCCCCAGAAGCCAAACATACCTAAAAAAACTATCCCATCTAACTTAAGGCACAACTCACAGTTTGATTCTACTCTCTTAACACCAAGAACTACACTGCACTGCACAGAACACAACTTTTCCACCATACCTCCCGCTCTTCGGCAATATTTCCCTATACAAGGAAATTAACTCTCCTCACATCCCAAATTCAGATTTCAGCTGAAAAAACATCTCTTCAGTCAAGACCACTGTATTTGCTTCCCTAAAGGCCACATCTCCAAACCACTTAACTGCTACTTTTTCACTCTCCTTTATTTTTCCTTACCTCATGCAATTCAAATACTTTGAAAATGTTCTGTAGATGCAGTACTTACTGTTTCATATAACAGTTAAGCCATACTGAACACCCAGTCTTGCTGCACTGTATGGATTACAAGTAACTCAGTATTATTTATTTCCTCTTTCTCCTCCTGTCATTAATTTAGATGTGTTAATTACAACAAATTCATGTATAACCTCTCTTGTTGCTTTTTATCTGCTATTATTTTAGCCTGGCTGTGCCTGAAATCAGTTAGTTTTGATCAGTGCACTACCCCAGTAAACAAATAACTGATTCTAGAAACAATCATATATCATCCATAACCATAAACAAGGACAAGACAATACAATTTCTAAGCACAGACCAATATCAGTCTTATCCCCTATCTCCAAAATACTTGACAAACTGCATTAATGAATAAATAACTTCTAAGTCACTTAATTAATAATCTCTTCTTGTTTTCAACTCCTCATGGCTTTCGACCCAGACACAGTAAAGATACCAGTATTTTCATTCATTTCCATTTGAAAGTTCAAGTAATAACCATAGTAGCTTTTTAGATATATCCAAAGCTTTTATATTGTCACTCATGAACTTTTACTAAAGTGAGTGGCCTAGTTAGACATTTCTAACTCAATGCTTACCTGGTCTGAAAGCTATGTCTCAGAAAAAAATCCAGTCAGTAAAGCAAAAAGATTCATACTTTGTCTTTTCCCATACATATATCAGAGTCTCTTAGGGATCCATCTTCAGACCTCTGCAATTTAATATATTTAATAATGGCAAACATAAAATAGCTGACATAGGAACCATCGTACAATATGCCCTGTATTGGTATGCTCCTCTGACTCTCTCTGATAATTGCAAGCACAAACTCAATTTGCTTCGATAAACCTGCGGCTTGGCTTTGCTTTCAGAGTCACAATTAATATCAATCCCTAACAAAACCAAGCTAATGATCCTGATAAGCAATTCACTCCACAAAATAACTTCTCATTTAACTAGTACCATTGCCAGTAAGACCACCCTTGAGCAAGCAAACCACACAAATTACTGGGAGTAGTTCTAGATTAGCAACACAAACTTGATCAGCTCATAAAATATGTGGTTAAAACCAACCAAAAACTTGTAGCACTATATCAAGTTACACTCTGCCTATCACCACTGTCCCAGGTACAAGCTGTCCAAACTGATTACTACCCACTACTTTATGCAGCGCCAAGATTAGCTAAACTTCAAAAGTCATCAATAAATAATCAGGAGAGATAATCACAGCAAAATAGCCAAAATTGCTAACAGCTTGTTTAGCAGGTCTCATCATTGCCCAGCCCTGAAACAACTCCACTGGCTAGTATTAAACAACACATTGAAGTATGCCCTACTGAAAATGGCTCAGAATATACTACATCATCCTATTAAATCCTTTGACATCAAGTTGATCATTACTAAATAGTCCCATGCCAGAACTTTGATTTTACACCTTCATCTTATCTCTGTCACTAAATCAAATAATCACTGGGACCTGTTGTGTGCAGTGTGCATTGCCAAAGTTTGGAATTCTATTCCCTTGAAAATTAAAGCAGAAAACAACCCCAATCATGTCTAAAAAAGTAGAAAAAAATATTTAATGACTATGTTGCCTTGCTCCTGCACTAAGGGGATATCAATATGAAAGATATTCCCTCTATAACATATACACTCACATAAGACCCTTTCAAAGGATTTACACCATCTTAACCACACATTAATCCTTCCTCCCTAATTCTTTCATCCTTACTAATCTCTCTTTTTACATTCACTTCCTTTTACTAGTCTACTTCCTTATTTACTGTCATCCTCCCATTTCCACTTCTAACTTAACCTTTATATTGCCAGTTCTGATTGTGTAAAGAATAGGGACCTTTCAATTTACATGGTTTCTTATTTTCATTTACTTGCAAACATATATTATACATTTGTATAATATTATATTAACGTACATACTGATGTAAATAATTACGCTTAATGTAATTCAATGACATATAGTAGCAGATAGATGACAATGCTACTCTGTCTTTGCATAAAAAAATTGCAACCTTTTACTTATACTTTAATCATGGGGCTTTTCTCCCCAAGACTCTGCTGAAAGGAGGAAATTTGCACAGTTACACTACCCTGGTTAACAAACACAAATATGTAAATAATGGCCATATTGCAGAAAACATTCCCAAAAATGTTGTCTGCTTTTGGACATGTTGTTCCATGCATGTAAATTCTTATTCTCCAAAATGCTTTAACATTTTTTCATTAAATTTAGGATCATTAGGAAAAGAATACTGTCTGAGTCATATATATGCCTTGTTAAAACAATATGCCTTCTTAAAACAATACAAATTACTACAGCACTCAACTTTCCTCACTGTCTAGAGGAAAACAGTTTCTAGTACTTAACAAATAAGCACCTATCCAGGCATGTCTAAGGGTCAGCCCCTGGTGTTTTCTCCTGTCTACCTGATGAATCTGGGCATCTTGGGGCAATGCAGTAATTGCCTCATGTACACAGACAACCCTCTCCTCCTACCACCCAACACTACAACCTGTGAGAGATGCACTTACATAGCCAAACTGGAAGCAAAGCTCTCTTCACCCAAGACTGGACTAGACAGTCAAGAGGAGAAAGTAAACACTTGCACCACACCACACTCAGCACATAGTCCCTCAAAACCTACACCACCAAAATACACACATAGAAACACAAAACACACACCTACATTCGCAGAGGCTCTCAGTAAAAACCTGCCCAAGCAACAGGGACCTCCAAAGCAGAAACACAAGCAACCTCCACCCCCCAACACAACCCAAATGACACATAGCCCACAAACTCAGTGTGCCACTCAACCAGAACCCATAAGGCATAACAACGTACCCAACACTCTAGTCATAGGTGACTCTATAGTCAGGCACACTGATGTTCCACTCACCAGGCTAAACAAGGAGAAAGTTACTGTCAGCTGCCTGTCGGGTGCCAGGATCTGCCACATAATGCATGCACACAGGTCACTCCACAACAAGTACAAATATGACTCTGTCATTGTCCATGTTGGTGTGAATGACCTGAGACGTACCTCCTTGGACTACATGAAAAGGGACATGGAGGAGCTGTCTGATCTTGTAGCCCAGGCAGTTATGACCCTAGCCCTGAGTACCATCATGCCATCACCCAGAATGATACCACAGTACAAGGACAAAATGATTGACTTCAACAATTGGCTAAGCTTCTGGTGTCATTCTAAGGGGATCCAGTATCTGTCTGCCTGGGATAACATGATCGACAAGCCACGATGCTTTGCCAGAAATGGCCTGCACCTGTCACCCCTGGGATTCCGGATACTGGCTAAGGCTCTAGTCACCCCTATAGTGCCTTTTTTAGGCAAGGTTCAAATGACAAATTCACCACCCTAACAGGTACAGGCAAGAAGAATCGGAGGGTATTGCTACTCAATGCTAGAAGTCTAAACCTCAAAATGCACTCTCTCGAGGCACTCCTTAAAATGGAGAACATCGACATCTGTGCAGTGACAGAGACATGATTCAAGGCTCCAGAGAGTACCCCTGCATTACCAGGCTATAATTCATACCACACCTTTCGGCCACCTAACCTGGACTGAAACACTAAAGGCGGAGGCATGTCCATATTCATTAAGGATATCCAGACCTCCAGGCTAGTTGCTCAGCATAATGCAAACAAGATTATCCAAGTGCAACTAACTCTGGGCAAGACTGCAATCCAAATTGTAGCTTGCTACAGATCCCCCACCATGCCCCAGGATTCCCACTCCTCATTTCTTAATACACTGGAAAATATTAGGGTACAACCTAACACCCTAATAATGGGTGATTTCAACTACCCTACCATTAACTGGGAAAACTACTCATGTACCAACTCTTGCGCTCAATGTTTTCTGGAATTCATAAATTCCAATGCCATGGATCAGCTTATCCACACCCCCACCAGGGGCAGCAATATCCTAGACCTGGTTATTACTAACATGGGCAACCGATGCTCCACACCAGAGGTCAATTCCTCATTGGTCAGATCCGATCATAAGCTAATCACCCTAGACATCCACATCCCTCCCCCACCCCCCATTAGGGAAACCACAGTAAAAATTTTCTCCAAAGCCAACTTCACGCTTCTTAAGACAGAAGTGGGAAACTTCACGACACCCATGCTGATGGACAATAGAGGTATGACTGCTGAATCCTACACAAATGCACTTTATAAGCACTTACATGAGTGCATGGATCATGCAATCCCTAACAGAACCAAGATGCTATACTCCAAAAAAAGGAAGCCAATCTGGTGGTCCCCTGCCATAAACAAACTCTACAACAGAAGAAAGAAACTGTTGCAAAAAAGAGTAAAATCCCATGATTGGAGAAACTCCCTGGTCAGCTTCAGTAAGAAGCTGAGATCCCTCATAAAATCCTCCAAAGCTAGTTATGAAAACAAAATCGCCACTGACTCTAAAGACACCCACAAAGCATTCTATAGCTATGTCAAGAATCTCAATGGCAACACTCAGATCTGCTCTGAGTTACAGCACAATGGCACTAAATATACAGAACCAACGGATATTGCCAACATCCTGGCAGATAGGTTCAGTGCTAACTTTACCCCTCTGTCATCCCCTAAAGGGCCCATCTCTGTACCAGAAGAATGCAAAGTTCCTGTAATCACAGCTGCACAGGTAAAAAACACACTATCCAAAGCCAAGAACACAGCATCCATGGGACCTGACAACATCCCAGGCTGTGTTCCACATGAACTACAGAACGAACTGGCACCCCACCTAAGTACCATGTTCAATCATAGCCTCACCTCAGGCTATGTGCCCACTGAATGGCACACAGCGACAGTTATCCCACTCCACAAATGGGGAGCCACCACAGACCCCGAAAACTACTGCCCCATTAGCCTAATGAGCCTGGTCTGCAAGGCTATGGAGCATATCATCATGGAACTTATAAGCAATGACATTGGTTACTCTCCAAACTCAGGACCCCACCCAGTTTGGGTTTGTAAAAGGCAGATCATGTTTCCTAAACCTGATAGACTTCTTTGAAGCAGTCACCACAGCCGTAGATGAGGGTAAGGTGGTTCACACAGCCTATCTAGATCTCGCCAAGGCTTTTGACACCACCCCCCACTCTGGAATTATAGATAAACTCACTAAACTAGGTATAAACCCCTATGTCACAAGATGAGCTGCCAACTGGCTCACTGACAGAACCCACACTGTGAAAGTAGCAGACTCCAAATCCAGCTTCAGACCAGTGACAAGTGGAGTACCACAGGGTTCAATCCTGGGTCCTTTCCTGTTTGGTATCTACTTCTCTGAAGTACAGGCCAACACAGAAGGTCTTTGGCTAACGAAGTTTGCAGATGACTGCAAACTAGGAGCCATAATCAAAACTCCAAAAGATGTGGGCATCCTACAAAAGGGCCTTGCTGAGACAGATGCCTGGTGTCAAAGCCATGGCCTCAAGCTCAATGCCAAAAAGTGCATTGTCATTCCTTTTGGTAAAAACTCAGTACCCATGAACTACCACATAGGTGGTAGTCTACTTAACACCGAAAGTGTGATAAGAGACCTTGGGACACAGGTGGACAGTAGTCACTCCTTTGATAATCACATCGCCATAGTAGTCAGGAAATCCTTCTATGTGGCACACCTCATCACAAAAGGTTTCTCATCCAGGAAAAAAGAGGTCATTGTTCCCCTCTACTTGTCACTCATTAGACCCATTATAGAGTACAATGCCCCTTTTGGTATGTACCTCACAAGACATCTACAACAACTGGAAAGGCCACAGAAATACCTCACAAAGAGGATTACCGGCCTCAAAGAGATGCCCTATACAGACCGTCTCAAAAAACTGCAGCTTTACTCCATTGCATATCGCCTACTCAGAGGCGATCTCTGCCTAACACACAAAGCTATGTCAAACCCAGAACTTTTAGACATGCTCCACTTAAAGAAATCCCAATCCCTATGAGCTACACGCTGTAGGGACCTAAACCTCATCACCACAATAAACAGAACATGCTGGAGGGATAGATTCCTGTCCCAGAGACTTCCCATACTCTGGAACAAACTACCTATCTATATCAAACAAAGCTCCTCATTAGCACTGTTCAAGAAAAATCTTGATGACTGGATGGGAGATAGGAAATTCACCCCGGGGATCACTTCTGTGGCTCTGCTCGACAGTGTCACAGGAAAATATTTTTCTTGGGTGGCGAAAGCCAGGGTACCTTTGGCTAGGCTTATATAAGCCCTAGGGCCAATAGCCTAGTACCTACCTATGAACCTATGAACCAGGAGTATAAGTCCTAAAGTCAGTAGCAATTGTATCAAAACCACAATATATACATTCTAGTTTTGAAAGCTACTTGCACTAGCTGATAAACACTTTCCACTGAGAGACATATCAGCAGTGTAATGATCTAGGTCTTTAATATACTTCACTACTGTCCTCTGGTATTGCAGCATGTGGGTCTGGAATGTATTATTCTAATGTCCTGGCAGCAGACATGTGCATCCTCTTATAAATATGTCAAGTCTTCTCTCTCTCTCTCTCTCTTCTCTCTCTTTCTCTCTCTCTGTCATTTGAAAAAGTATTAGCTGCTGTTGTGAAACTAGAAGCAGCCAAATCAGTCACAGCATTCTTATAATAATTTAAGCTGCTTACAGACTTTGAAGAATATTTTTTACAGAACAAGTGGCTCTGTATCAGGGACTTTTGATACTTCAAAAATCACATTGTCAAAAACAGGATTACTATGAAGAATTACCAGTGATTTAGATGCAAAAAGATTAAATAACTCACCATATCTTTTTTCTGAAGTGAGGATAATTCTTTGGTAGCCCATATGAAATGCTCCTTCATCAAATGTAATGTCTCATCAAAAATGACATCATCTTTTAAGGTAGAGCCATATGACAGGAAATTATAGTCCTAACAGTAACAGTCAGTATCCAGACTAATGAAGGAGGGTATAATAGGATCATGTAAGTGTCAAAGACTCTTCATCTGTTACTAAACTTCAAGAAGGAAAAGGGTGGGAGTGAGCGATTGTGGCGGAGGGGGGAGAGAGGGAGAGGGAGAGAGAAAGAGAAAGAGATCTAGACTTTAGTTCCCTGTTCCTTAAAGGGAGCTCCTAAAATTTAAATGGCTTTCTGTAGTAACTGTCGTGAAAGGACATACTGCCAGCTCAGCAATCTGGAATTTTGTAAATAATTATACATATGTCATTTGTAAATATTAATATGATTTATATAGAAGTGTAATGAAAGCAGATACTGCCAGCCCAGCTATCTGGAATTTTGTAAATAAGTGTAATGAAAGCAGATACTGCCAGCCCAGCTATCTGGAATTTTGTAAATAATCATGTCATTTGTGAATATCAACATGATTCATATGCTTGTGTTACAAATGTATTAGAACTGTATGTTATGAGTACATCAAATTGCTGGTACAGAAGTGTGTGTTGAAAAGGGTTTGTAAAGTACTGAGCTTAAAAATGTAACCACAGTGTACCCTACTGGATTAGAACAGGAATGCACCTGCACTATTGTAACTGTTTAGGTGTATATATTTTAACAATGGAAACTGGAACACCAGAGGTTAACTTCAGAAAAATAGCTGAAATTAAATTACTTTATGGTCACGTAATAAAAGTATGTTATCTTTCAGTTTCAGTGCAGTAGCAGACACAATGTCTAGAAATAGAAGTTTTTTTTTTGTATTGTCTTGGAAGTGTTTATTGTTTTATGACTTCCAGGATCTGCCTTAGATCTAAGAAAAGCCATTGTTTATGTATTTTCAAAGGTAGATGTTAAATGCTACCAGCTGCATCAATGGTTCTTTTTCACCTGGGTTAGAGTCACATGACAAGAAGTGATGCCATCCTGCAAGCTATCCCAGTAGTAATATTTGAAATATTAATTTAAGAACTCTCTGAGAGAGATAATATTCTGTATTTTCTTTGACCTGACAACATCTGCTGGAAGACCCATTCACCACTCATCTGCCTTGCTTGCTCTGAAGTAAGTTATTAGATTCTAGTAATTCTCTTAGAAACAGTCAGGAATTTAGCAAAGCTTAGCTTAGATGTTTTTCTTTATTTGTTTGAAACTGTCCTGCAATGTTGTTTTAAATATTCCCTGTGATTTTGAGCTCTGATGTTACTGTGATTACACACTGAGTATTTCCTTGTTCTTTTATTATTTATTATTAAATATATTTAAACCTTTCATTGTGGCTGGTCTGCCTAGAAGTATTTAAGTTCTGAGAGTACTTGCATATTTATTTGGCAACACTGTATAGGCCACTCCTAACAGCCTTGCCCTTGGTCAAACTACCATTTGTATTAACAGTAGCATTACACAGTAAGATCGGACACCCTATCTTAAGGGCCTTAAAGCAGCTGAGAAGGAGTTGGCTGGTGACAGTGATAACTACCTTATAGTCTGGCAGAAGCTAGTAAACCTGTGCCAGCCTTTCCCAGGTGTGTGTGTACGTGTATAAATCAAACCTCAAAGTGTGTGTGTGTGTCAGCTACTTGGGTAGGTACACAAAGTACTAGCTGTACAGAGAAGGTAATGGAGGTCTTGGCTTGGCCACTCAGTTGAGATTTCAACTCTATAGCTTTGCCAGTGGGGATACTTACTGGGGTTCTGGAGAAAGAGGGAGAAACCATCCCCAGACTGACTGTGGTCTCTGTGTGTTCTTAAGGGGAAACTGCACTTGATTCAGACAGCTGTATCCGGCAATAATGTGAATGTACCTGTCATCCTCCCAATGTACATCCCCCACTGGTGCTAGTGGTGAGGATTGAGGCTCCTTGATTACTGGGCCAGTGGTGGGGCGTCACAGTAATGTAAAATATTCCTTACATTTTCAGTCTTTGAGGCTACAGGACAACCATCAGTTGCCCTGAAAATTGATGTCCAATCTCTAAACACCCCTGCATCCTTTGTCTAGTCCCCAGTGAATTATATTAAGCTAACATACAAATGTCTAGTCCTCAAGTTTCCCAAACACAACAGCTGGGAAAGTACCCAGTGGCAGAGCAGCAGAGACATTTGGGGCCTCTCTAGAAAGAAACATGGTATAGATACAGACCAGGTCCTGCAGTGGATGGCAGGGAACTGACTTCCAGGGAGAAAGACATATTTGTGCCAGTCTGGAAAGTTCTAGAATTTACTGTAATTTTGACTACAATCAAGGAAACTGAAGTAAGCTGTCTCAGAGTTGCTTCCTCTCTTGGAACTCCCTGCTGAGGCAGTGAGGTGGCACGAAGAAGAGAGTAAATGCAGCAGATTTCAACCTGTAAAGTGGGTAACTAAGTCTTAAATTCAAAGGATAAAGACCTGTCTTCTTGGTTCAAAAGGCCTAGGTTCCACTATAACTGACACATCTTGTAAAGCACATAATATACCCTCTATACTTATGAATCCCTTCAGTTTTATAACAGGAAGACCTCCTGTGACACTTATTTTCCTTGGATATTTTTTTTAATAATTTTGGTTTAACCACAGATTTATGACTACCAGAATGAGAAGAAAAGTAGTAAATGCAACTAATCATTTAAGCTTTTATAAAAGCTTAGAAA
Source organism: Protopterus annectens (assembly GCF_019279795.1). Classification (NCBI taxonomy): domain Eukaryota; kingdom Metazoa; phylum Chordata; order Ceratodontiformes; family Protopteridae; genus Protopterus; species Protopterus annectens. The sequence continues at coordinate 1,829,643,868 of NC_056733.1, read as the reverse complement.
TTCCTGACTCTTCTAGCTGATGTTCATTGTTAAACTTAACAGGTCATTCATAGTTGCTTTTACTCATGGGATCTCCAAAACTGAAAAGCTGCTGAAAATGATAGTCATATGGGCACAGTGCTTGGTGGCAATTTTATTTTCTTAGCTGACAACAGCGGGTATGTGGTTCTGTGCATCACAGCATTATATCACATTGAGTAATGATAGAATCACCGTTCAGCCACGGAGACAGAAAAAGTTTCCAAGTGAAAATCTCTGGCAAAAAAGCGTTTAATAAACAGATCAAAATCACAAAATTATAAAATAGCTGTTAGAGGACAAGCACGTTTGGCAAACTGCCTTTTTCAGACCCATAAACAGTCTGGCTCTCCTATCTCCATGGCTGAACAGTGATTTTGTCATTACTCATTTATCTTGTTTATCATCTGTTCTCTTGGTGAGCTGACATTTTTATTTCTTGGCATTATATCACATTGGTAGGGGATTAGTATGTGTCACAGTACTCCATGCAGCAACTGAGGAAACCACAAGCTACCTAGAGGGAAACAGTTAGCAACAGCTGGGGTGCACATGACTGACAGAGTGGTCTGTTCCCTAATACTAATCTCTTGGTTCTGAAGAGAAATTATGAACTACTTAAGGTATCATCTTAATCAAGGAATGAATGGATTGTGGGGCTCCCACTCAACCAGAAAAAAAATGAATGGGCCTGATTCTTGCACTGTTGGAAGAACAAATGGGTCAGTTCAGTGCAGAAGGGAAGCCAATGAGCAAATCATATGGACTATAAAAAAAAAAAAAAAAACAAGGTCTCTGAGTGACTAGCCAGAAATAAAATAAAATATATAGCATTTATTCTAGACAGCAAGTAAAAACAGAGTAGGATGCATGTGCATTGTACTCCAAAGTCAGCCTCTGGACATTCAACTGCTGAAAAAAAAGATCGATCTGGGGGATTGATTTCTTACACCCTGCCTCCCAGCTAAGTAATTCCCCCTAGGTGGCATGCAGTTTCCTCAGTTGCTGCATGACTATTATAACCCATACAAATCCCCTACTGATATGATATAATTACAGCAAAGGTCTTTATGATGAAAATTAATTAGTGTCACTGAATGTTCACTATAATCTTTCTGTATTTATGTGAGAAAGGAAGACTGGCATTCAAAGGAAGATGGATGAGTGCATGGCTGTGATAGATAGTGGCAGATATTTAAACTGAGAAAAAGAGGGAACAAAAGAGCTCCTGCTGATATGACCATTATATTACCTATCACTCCCAGCCTTGTTCCCACAAGGAATGCAGGTCAAGTTAGTCAAGACTACAGAAGACCTGGAATCTTCCCCTGCCACCTGACAAAAGCTATATACGTGCAGGGGCAAATTCATCTTGTCTTTCTACCTGATAATTAAACCTTTTTGTAAAATGTTTTGACTGCAATTAATCCTTGAGTGCATTCTAATCTACAGGGATAGTTATAAACTAGTAAAGCGTGATGCTTTTATTGATGGGAGTAGACCCACCTTGCTCTAATGGAGCTCACTTATGGTTAGAGTCTCTACTGACCACTACTGTAGTACACTCCATAGACTTGCTATGACCATCTTCAACAAGAAACGATTTGAGTGCTTACACCTTTGACTGATTATTTTTGGAGAAGGCAGATGGGGACTTGTGCAGTTCCACTACACTTTCTACTGTACTCTCATTCTCATTCATCCTGTATCATTATTTTTATACTTACTAACCACACTGTCTTCCCAGAACCCACTGAACCAGCCACTCACATTAATCTGTTTTAACCATACTACAACACTCTTCCCCACCTTCACCTAAACCATGTTCATTCCACTCTCTCAGCTCTCACAAAATCTTGAATAAAGAATACTACTATCTACCATACACACAAATAAGTAAACTAAACTACAAAACTATTCTATCCTTCTTCCATGCATGGTTTTCAACAACTTCATACTTCCATCTTTCTCTTCCAAATCACTCCATGTTTTGCTTTATTTCACCAATAACTTTACTGAACTCTTCCTGAGCTCCTTACTCTTTACTTCACTACAACTACCTCACCACTTATACCTATACTAATTTTCTACTGTTGCTGCATCTACAATGTTCAGCTTTGTTACACATATTAAAATATAAAAAATATAAGTGTTAGGATAGATTTTCTCTAGTAGAATTATTTCAGACATTACAAAATGGATTTCTGTATTTCAGACCAGAAACATGTTTATTCTGCAAGCTAGATAAGCCTCATAATACTGTTTTGTTATGAGACAAAGGCATATTGAGTGCTTGAGTGAAACAGAAACAAAAATAATACGCTTCTGTAGTTTGGCATTGTTTTGATACATGTCTTATACTGAACAGAGTTTTGTTTGTGCGACAATGAAAATGAAAGTGCAGAGTATGTGAAAACATGCTGACCAACAGGCTCTGAATAATAACTGCATATTTCTACTGCCAATCAAGGTTGTAAATTATAATCAGAAGGAATATTCCAGAAACTGCCTGTTCTTTGTTTGATGTATATTAAGGGTTTCTGGTAGTCTGGCATGTTGTTAGTGTTGGTCTAAGCTTATTATTAATATAGTTTAGATGTACTGATATCTATTCAGAATGTAAATGTTTTCACAAACTGCTTTCAATGTCTTGATGGTTTTATACTAATGATGGATGGAGATAAGAAGGGGATCAAACTTTTTAACATTCGGCAAGCCAGCCTGGAGGTTGGGGGGATGTAATAGCAAAACATTCATTCACTGAAGAATTGACAGGCTCACCAAGGAAATCAGCTAGAGCATCTCCAGAAAAAAATCAGTGCTAAAAACATGAAGAATAAATGGGGTCCCAAATCTTCAAACTTGCCAAAATGAACAGACACTAAAGCATCTTCTAGAACGACAATGGAAGGAGGCTACAGCATTGAGAGGTCAACTCACAAAGGGATGCATCTTGAAAAAATACAACTGCAGTACAGGTACCAACTTCATTATTTTTTATTAGCTCTATGGACTGTAAGTCTACATTATCAAAGAAAACGTTTCTTTGAGATACAAATGTTAATTAACTAATTATTTTCAGTCCTAGAAAGCATTAAGGACATGTTGCATGGTTTAAATCTCTGCAAGCAGCAGGAACAAGAGAAGAAAATACACAAATTAGACTTTATCTGTTGTGCAGACAGGAACTAAAAAGGTGCAAACAGGCTGATGAATGCAAATTTTCAAGATACTCAGAAGCTATTGTTTAAAGACAGGACTCTTTGATATTGCATGTATTATAGCAACGGAAATGTTTGAAATTTTACTTTTTTGAAGTATAGAGCTTAGCCATGAACTGGTTAAAAGTGTCTAAGTAGTGGAGCACACATGAGTTCATCACAAAATTCTTGCTTTGAGTCATCCAAGAAAGGCAAATGAACATATGTTGTAATTTAATACAGACAGTTTTCTGCCAGGGAATGTTCTTCAGTCCTTATATTCCCAAATAAATTGTGTGAGCTGTATCTGGACAGTTTAAAAAACAAAAAAATCCATTCTGCATTCCTTTTTGCAAGAGAGAGACTGTGTGTCATAAATCCTAAAGCTCCAAAGAGAAACAGACAAAATGTAAGCAGAGAACTTTCCACTGATTTTCAGTCATAAATCATAAAGATTCTGACAGCAAAGGTAGATCTCTTGTAAAATGCAGACACAGAGACATCTGTCCTTCCCAGAGCATTTTGAAGCAAGAGGGAGAAGAAAAGAAAAGATAGTTTTGCAAAGAAAGTGACTTTGATTTTAATAACCTTTTCTTTCTTTTCACAGGTTCTATGGGAAGTGACATTTTAAAGCAGTCATATGTAGAGAGATTATAATTCTACAATGTATATGTCTCAGATAACAAAAGTCTTTACTTCTAGGTTTCCCCAGTCATTCACATGTAATGGTTTTCAGATGTGGGCAATGTGTCAGATGTCATAGTTATAAATCATCAGTAACTTTTCATGAGATTAAAAGAAAATTAATCTAACAGGTGGTTAAATGTGATATAACTGGGTATTAAATTTAACTCCTCACACTTTTTAATGACAAAACATCAGTTACATAGAAAAATGCATAGTGCATAAAAGCTTGTGTGTTCTGATATTTTTGCAGGTAAAAGACATGCAGAGTTGTGCACAACTAATTATAAATGCACTTAAGCATGTATATATAATTACACATGGACAAACAGAGGCTATTACTGTCATCCGCATATACTGAAAAAGATACACTAATGTTTATGCAGGTATCTCTGAGTTTTATTTCATGTATCATTTTTAATGTTGAAAACTTCATAAAGAAAATGTGAATTATTTATATAGGTTAATGCTTTTATAATAAACCACAGAACTTAATTGCAAAAATGCACATGTACAAGATGTTGAGTTAATGGTAACAGAAATTCAGGAATATTTCAAATATAACTTGCTGATAAACATCCACAGCATGGAAAATGTCGAATTTATAAATATTAAACAGTAAATCAAAAGGGGCTCCAATATCCTAGACCTGGTCATTACCAACATGGGAAATCGATGCTCCACACCTATGGTCACCCCCTCGTTAGTCAGGTCTGACCATAAGCTAATCACCCTTAGCATCCACATCCCACCCCCACCCCTCAGTAAGAAAACCTCCATAAAAAACTTCTCCAAAGCCAACTCCATGCTACTTAAGTCAGAAGTGACAAACCTCATGACACCCATGCAGATGGGAACTGAAAGTTCAACTGCTGAATCCTACACTAAGGCACTGTACGAGCACATCCACTCATGCATGAATCGTGCCATCCAAAATAGAACCAAGATGCTCTCATCCAAGAAAAGGAAGCCTATCTGGTAGTCCCCTGCCATAAACAAACTTTACAACAAAAGAAAGAAACTGTTGCAGAAAAGAGGAAAATCCTAGGATGCAAAAAACTCCCTTACCAGCCTTAGCAAGAAACTGAGATCCCTCATAAAATCCTCCAAAGCTAATTACGAAAATAAAATTGCCAAAAATTCCAAAGACAACCACAAAGCATTCTATAACTATGTCAATAATCTAAATGGCAATGCTCAGATCTGCTCTGAGCTAAAACTGAATGGAATTAATTATACTGATCCCAAGGATATTGCCAATATCCTGGCAGATCACTTCAGTGCCAACTTCACCCCCTCTCACCCCCTAAATGGACTATCTCAGTACCGGAAGATTGCCAAATTCCGGTAATGGCCACACAGGTAAAAAACGCACTCTCCAAAGCTAAGAATACAGCATCCATGGGACCAGATGACATCCCGGGCTGTGTACTACATGAACTACAATATGAACTGGCACCTCACCTAAGTGTCATGTTTAATCATAGCCTCACCTCAGGTTTCGTGCCCACTGAGTGGTGCAGAGCTACAGTTATCCCACTCCACAAGGGGGGATCCACCTTGGATCCCGGAAACTACCATCCCATCAATCTGACAAGCCTTATCTGCAAGGCCATGGAGCATATTATCATAGAACTTATAAACAAAGAAATTGGCAACCTTCAAACACTGGACCCCACCCAGTTTGGGTTCATGACGGGACGATCTTGTCTCCTGAACCTGACTGACTTCTTCGAATTAGTCTCCAGAGCCATGGACAAGGGTATGGTGGTCCACACAGCCTATCTAGACCTTGCCAAGGCCTTTGACACCATCCCCCACTCTGGAATCGTAGATAAACTTACTAAGCTGGGCATTAATCCCTACATCACACAATGGGTTGCTAACTGGCTTACTGATAGAACCTACATTGTAAAAGTAGCCGACTCCAAATCCAGCTCTAGACCAGTGACAAGTGGAGTACCTCAGGGTTCAATCCTGGGACCGCTCTTGTTTGGCATCTACTTCTCTGAAGTGCAGGCCAACACTAAGGGACTCTGGGTAACAAAGTTCGCAGATGACTGCAAACTGGGAGCCATTATTGAATCCACAAATTATGTGGATACTCTACAAAAGGGCCTTACAGAAACAGATGCTTGGTGCCAGAGCCATGGGCTCAAGCTCAATGCCAAGAAATTTATAGTTATCCCCTTTGGGAAAAAACATGTATCCATGAATTACCATATAGGTGGCAGTACACTAAACACCGAAAGTGTGATAAGAGACTTAGGGACACAGGTGGACAGTGGTCTCACCTTCGATAACCACATCGCCACAACAGTCAGGAAATCCTTCTATGTGGCACACCTCATCACTAAGGGCTTTTCATCCACAAAAAAGGAGGTCATTGTCCCACTGTACTTATCCCTCATTAGACCCATTATAGAATACAATGCCCCGTTTGGTATGTACCTCTCAAGACATCTGCAACAACTGGAAAGACCGCAAAAATACCTCACTAAAAGAATCACAGGCCTAAAGCAGATGCCCTATGCTGACTGCCTTAAAAAACTCCAGCTATACTCTGTCGCATATTGTCTACTCAGAGGTGATCTCTGCTTAACATACAAGGCCATGTCAAACCCAGAGCTGTTGGACATGCTACACTTAAAGAAATCCCAATCCCTCAGAGCCACATGCTCCAGGGATCTAAACCTTGTCATCACAAGAAACAAAACATGCTGGAGGGATAGGTTCTTGACCCAGAGACTCCCCAGACTCTGGAATAGATTGCCCATACATGTCAAGCAGAGTGCCTCTTTGGCCCTCTTTAAAAGGAACCTTGATGATTGGATGGGAGAAAGGAAATTCACCCCGGGGATCACGTCAGTCACCCTGCTAGACAGGGGTCCAGGGAAGTAAATAGTGTGGGAAGAAATAGCCAGGGAATTGTTATGGCTATGCTTGTATAGGCCCTAGGGCTGATAGCCTAGTACCAACCTATGAACCTATGAACCTATAAAATGTTTTGTCTGTTATGGAAGATACAGAGAATGAAAGATGGTATTCTGTATGTCTAAATGGACCTCTAGATGTACAAAATGTACATGATCTTGGTCTGATGCATTTCCAAAGAGGACAAATGTGATTTTTTACAAACTGCATTTGTTGACAGGAAAATAATCAGCAAGTGGGTCACATGTTTAACACTGATGTTCTAGTATACCAGTCTAGTTACAATGAGAATAATTTGTGATCTTTGGAACACCAGAATGCTGAATTATGCCATTTAGTGTAGTTTCAAACAAAACTGTTCAAAATAATGTTAATGTCAAGGGAAAAGGCAATGTGTAAATGTAATTTCTTTGGCAAAAGCTCTTTTGACTGAATTCACATTCTTTCTTATCATGAAAAAAATAGATATGACTGTAAGATACTGCTATGACCTGGAAATAACTGAAAGAAACTGGAATGAGACTAGAGTGAATGTCTTTATCTGTTAATTACCCACACTGTACTGAACAGGTACCAGTCTCTCCTTTATGTGCCATGTCTTCTTGTACCTTTCACAATAAAGTCTGCAAACACTGTAGTTCAGTTATGAATGCTTTATTATGTACAGTGGATGTAGATGTCAACAATATCCAAGTACTGTCTCCAGTAATGTGCTGATAAACTGAAATAGTCTGCATATTCTTCATATTTCTTTCCTTCTGAATAGTATAATTAATATTCTGAAATGCTGGATATTTGACCTGACTTCTGTACCCATACTTAAGTGTCTGTACTGCAATAACTTTCTGCATATCAGTCCAAGCAAACTAATTTAACTATGTCTGAAGTATCTCCTAATAATTCCAAAACCCTGCAAGTTTCCACATGCCTCTTTAGACTTGGTTTCCAAACCTTGTAAGATCTGTTTCTTCTCAATATACTCCACATTCTGTTCTTATCAGTATTCCTGACTGAAAGTTATTTCCACTGATTGAAAGCGCACTCACTGAAACTGTACGCACACTGTGAATGGCTTCTTTAATATGGCTGCATTTCTAGACTTATGCAAAAAGAATACTGTATTTTTGTGCATTTAAATGATACTTGATCTTACAAATTACCACAAGGTAAACATCATAGACAAATCAGCAGTATATTTAATGAAGCAGCATTACTAGAGGGACATGTTTGCTCATACAAATGTATGGTATTAAAAACAGTTATTTCCTAATATGTTTTTACAGAATGGAGACATAAAGACAAGATAGACATGTCTCCTGAAAATAATCATGTATTAACCGGTTCCACTTTATAATCTCGAAATACTGAAATCTAAAATTTCAGTATCTCAAGACCATAAAGTGGAATTTTTAAAATCCTGAAACTCCATAAGTGCGAATCCGCGGTTATGGTGTTCCAGTATTTGATGTTGAATGTAGTGTGTGCAAGATGTATCATGTAGTGTGTGGATTTAGCTGGTATGTAAGGTAAGTGGGTATTTTGTTGAGTTTTAGGTATGTGTTCGAGTGTATGTGAGTGTGTTTGGAAGTTTTATGTGTGGGTTAGGGTAGGCAGGTAAAAGTAAGAATGTTTAAGTGTTGAAAGTGGTGGTGTTCGTATATTTGTGATGTGTGTGTGCAAGGGTACTGTAGAGTGTGTAGTGGTGAGTTTGCTGTCTTTTTCTGTTTGGTGCGATCTTGGAGTTATATATAAGTAGGGGGGTGGGGGGTGCAGCCTCCCACATGGGGGTTGCAGGGGTACTTGCCCCCTTGCTTATATGCAGTGTAAGTTTGTTGGTTTGTGTTTTTGTGTTTGTGTGTGTTTTGTTTGTTGGTTTGTTGTAGTATGGGATGGATGATGTATGGTGTGTATATGTTCGTGATTTTGTGTTTCGCGGTTTTGGGATTTGGAACGTTCAACTTTATGGTCTCGGGATACTGAAATTCGAGATTTCAGTATTTCAGGATTATAAAGTGGAACCGTACTAACCATAGGAAATGCTTCACTGACTTTTGAATGGAGTGAAGGTCATCATGATGCAGACAAGAGGCTAGGAAAGTCATTACTATTCTGAATTCTAGCATAATTTAAACAAATCAGTAATAACTGATGAAAACAAAGTGATGCTATTAATTAGCTGTTAAATTGCTGAAATGTTTAAAGCTACAATATTTTATATTTGCAGTGAAACTCAAGAGAAGCATTGAAGTTATAGGGATCAAAATATTCAGGGTTTGATTCCTGGCTAACCAGTGACTACTTTTCTGACACATAAGAAATTAGGTGCTTGGTAGTATATAGCAAGTTCCAGTAAAATATTTGCTTTGTATCTGGAAACCACAAACAATGTTTTCATGCTTATTCCATGGTTTGTGAAGAAAATTTGACATGAATTTCGCACAAAGATTTCAACACTGGTAAAGCTGTATGTAGACATATGGAAACCTTTATCCATGTAGCAGATTGTAAGAAACAAAAAAAAATGCTAATTGCTTCAAACCAGTGGTAACTAATGTACTGCAAATGTGTCAAGGATCATCATACACATATGCACGTGTGAGTTTTCATGAAAAAGTAACTTTCCTGAAATTACAGAGAATTAAATAACATATTTTATGGTAATTTTTTAGGGTCTATATCACTTCGAATGGCTATTCAGTGAATAGCCATTCGTTGAACACCTATTTAGTGAAGCCGCTCTTCATCAAACAGCAAATTTTAAGTAGGGCAAAGAAGCAGTTGGCCAACTGAGTGACTGCAAAAAAATAAATAAATAAAATTTAAAACCTGTGCCTCTCATCCTACCCCCAACTAAATATATCAACTCCAGTATTGCACTACAGTGGAGAAAAGGGCATATTCCAGACGATGGCCAAATGCTGGTTTGCCCTAGTTAAAATTCGCTGTTCAGTGAAGAACGGCTTCATTAAATAGGTGTCCAACGAATGACTATTCACTGAATAGCCATTCAACTAAATAATACAGACCCATTTTTTTGTAATTCTCAAACCCCTTTGAGGTAAATGTAAATAAAATAGGACTAACTAATTAATAGATGGATTAAATGATTAATTAGGGACAAATGGGTAGCCTAGTTTGCAAAAGGGTTAGCAAAATAATAGAAAGTACCTTGAACATCAAGAGACAAAAAGTAGCAGGATTAATTGCAGAATTAAATGTGATCCATCAGACAGAATGAAGGATATTTTTCTGTTTGTGCATCAGAGGAATAGTTAGGAAGTATGAAACACATTTAATGTTTATAGTTTTATTTTACAGTGACACTAATAAAATAATTAATTAGTTTATTAAAGCAGATATGATTGCCTTCTTCTCTTGAAGAAAATGGTATCAGCAATAGGTATGGAAATTGCCACCGAGAGTTAAGGCTGTGAATTACAGTTCATCTGGTACAGGGTTTGATTTCCTCAGTTCTCATTTGCTTGCTGTATGACCTTGAGAAAGTCTTTTAAACAGTCAGTGTTTTCAGATTGTTTTTTGGAAATTGTGTTGTGCGTCCAGTGAACTTATGTAGTCAACAAATGGGTATTATTAGGGTACAACAAGATTTTATTAGAATTCTATTAACAAGAAATACAGTTATTTAATATTTAAATGTACCCGACAATTTTCATGATATGCACAGCATGTCCATCTAATTTCCATGATATGAGCAGTATGTGTATATGTTTTTCTACCATATACACAAGATGTATATATGATTTTTACAGCATGCACAAGATGTCTATATCATTTTCATAATATGTACAGGATGGGCATGTGGCCAAACACCTTCATTACTCATAGTATCACAGGATCATAGGAAGTTACTAAGCTATTGGCCCTAAGGCCCTTACAAGCCTAGCCAAGAATTTAGCCCATGTTCCAACAAGTCAGCACCCTATGCCACTGTCCAGCAGGGAGACAGGTGGAATCCCAGGGGTGTATTTTCTGTTCCCCATTCAGTTATCCAGGTTGCACTTAAAAAGGTTTAATGAGGTACTCTGCTTTACATGGAGAGGGAGTCTATTCCACAAAACAGGGAGTCTCTGAGACAAAAATCTGTCCCACCAATGAGTTCTATTGATGTCACAGAACAGGTTGAGGTCGTTCGTGTGGGTTACTCGAGTGGAGCTTGACTTGCAGATATGCAGCAGTCCCATCAGGGCAGGGTCTGTGATTGCTTTGTATGCCAGACAGAGGTCACCTCTGAGGAGTCTGTAGGAGACTGAGTACATGGACAGGGTTTTTAGCCTACTTGTGTAGGGTAGATGAGGCCCTGGATTCTCCAGGTGAGGAACCTCTGTGGTCTCTCCAGCTGCTGCATGTGCTTTGTGCGGTACATGCTGAAAGGGGCATTATACTCAATAATGGGTCTTATAAGGGAAGAATACAGGGATGTTATAACCACCTTGTCCCTGGATGAGATACCCTTTACTAATGAGGTGGGCCATGTAGAAAGCTTTCCATACAATGGAGGCAATATGGTTGTCAAAAGTCAGATTGCTATCAACCTGGGTGCTCAAGTCCCTCACAACTGATTGTGTGTTTAGTACTTATTATCAATGTGATAATTTGTGGGAATGATGATGCATTTTTTGGCATTCAGTTTGAGGCCATGTTTCTGAACCAGTCATTTGTTTGGGTGAGACCCTCTTGGAGGATGTCCACATCACTAGGGGAACTGATGACAGCACCCAGCTTGCAGTCATCTGCAAACTTGGTCAGCCATAGCCCATTAGATTTGGCCTGCTCCTCCAAGAAGTATATCCCAAACAGCACAGACCCCAAGACTGATCCCTGGGGTGCACTGCTTGTTATGGGTCTACTACTTGAGGTGGCTTCCCCTATTCTGACTAGGTGTGTTCTATCAGTGAGCCAGTTTGCTACCCATCTGGTAACATATGGATTGATGCCTAGTTGAGAGAGTTTATCTATTATACCTGAGTGGGGAATAATATCAAAGGGTTTGGCCAAGTCAAGTTAGATGGTGTGCACTGTCTTCCCCTCGTCTATGGGCCTTGGTGACTGTCCCAAAGATGTCAACCAAATTTAACAGCCATGACCTTCCCTTGACAAAACCAAACTGTGTGGGTTCAAGTGTCTGGAGGTTGCCAATGTCCTTGTTAATGAGGTCCATGATAATCCGCTTTGCAGATCAAGCTAGTTAAGTTAATGGGTGTATAATTTCCTGGATCAGTGAACGCTCCACCTTTGCACAAAGGGATAACAGTAGCTGTCCTCCACTCGGTTGGGACAAAGCTGGTACTCAGACTTTGGTTGAATAGGGTGCCTAATGGTGCTGCAAGTTCCTGCTGAGTTCGTGTAGGATGCAGCCTGGAATGTTATCGGGTCCCACGGAGGCTGCATTTTTTGCCTTTGAGAGAAAAGTGATGACTTGCTCCCTAGAGATAAGGGGAGGGGGGCAGGTACTGGGGGATATCCTGTTTTACTGATGGGGGAGACAGAGAAGTGAAGTTTTCACTGGACCCCGTCTGCCAGCAGGTTGGCTATATCTACAGCATTTTTGTATGTGGTGCCCCTGACCACCAGTTCTCAGCAGATCTGGGTGCTTCCCTTGAGATTGCAGACATATGTGAAGAAGGTCTTATAACTGTCTTTAGTAGATGTGGCCAGTTTGGACTCAAAGATTGCTTTGAAGGATTTCATTAGTGATCTTATTTGCTTGTTCAGGCTAAGGAGAGATTGCTTCCAATTAGGCACCTGCTCTTTCTTGGTCCTGGACAGCATTTTTTTTCCTTTTATTATAGAGTTTATTTATTATAGATGTCCACCAGACAGGTTTATTCTTCCTTGAGGAGGAGGATTTCATCCTGTCTGGTATTCCTTATTCCATGCAGCTATATAAATGCTCATATAGTACTTTAGTGAAGGTTTGGACATATGTGCCAGTTCCTATGGAGGGGGAGGGGACTGTGAAGCTGTTCATACCTTCCCTCAGGAAGGAATACCTCATAGAATTCAAACTTCAGGTTAAAAGGTTAAAGTGACATGTACATTGTAACGTGTTGGTCAGGTTGAAAGGTATGGTGTGCCTTCTTTGAAGGTTGGGCGTCGGGCTGGCACCTCGGCACCATAAAAATCCACTGCCAATCATTAGCGGACCGGAGTTCCGCTGTGATGACCCCTAACTGGGAAAAGCCGAAAGACATTAGATTTATACTGTAACACGTTGTTTAAAATATGTTATTACTGACTGAGGAAATAAGCAGTTAATGCTATTTAATGAAATTCAGAATATTATAGATCAGACTTTAATGGGTAAGATACCATGGAATATGGGAAATAAAATAATACTAAATTCTGCAGATTCTGTTTAAAAGGCAACAGGATACAAGAAGACATGTTTGTAATATAGGGGAGAAAAAAGCGAAAAATGTACATTGCAGATTGGCTTATGGGATGAACATTTGAGGGGTGAAATCAAAATGGCTGTTATGTACAGTAAGATTCATGGAGGTTAAGTCTTGACCTTTGTGACATAATGTCAAATAGACAGGTACATCTGGAATTAGCACAGATAAATAAAATGTATTAATTCTCAGTGGGAAAGAGGGGAATGCATGTGAAAATACTGCACAGTCATACCAGGTGGTGAAATGAGATTAAGAGATCAAATGGGTACACCTTAAAGTTGTAAATGTTCTATATGCCAAGGAGGTTGATGGAACACCAGCCACATGGATAACCAATCTGTTTCCAGGTTGGAAATAATATATATTTTTAAAAAGACTCTTAGTTATAGTGTTTATTATTCTAATCTGGCTAGGCTTCATGTGTAGGACATTAATGAAATAGTACAAAAGCAAGTTATGTACTTACCATAACAATGCATCTGTGTTGTCTCTTTTCATCCTTCCTCAACTGATGGGGAATTGGATTCAACTTTGGCCACTTCAATGGACTGTGGCTGTGTAGCTTGAGCTCCTCCCCTTACTCATAATCCTCTCTTTAGCCTGGATTACTTCTGATCGAGTCTGCCCTCTAGTAAGCCAACAACCAGGTACCTATCAACATGTCCTCTAAATTAAAATACATTTCGTTAGAGTAGAAAGAAAGGAAGAGAAAGGCTGGAGCTTGTTCAATGAGGTAGGCAGGAATCACTCCTCATGACATACTAGGAGCCTGAATGTAAATATTCCAAAGCAGGAAGAGGGTTGGAGGGCAGGAGGTTGAGGAAGGATGAAAAGATACAACACAGATGCATTGTTACAGTGAGTACATAACTTCTGTGTCTGAGGTTGTTTTGTTTGTGCATTCCTCAACTGATGGGACAGAGTCCCCAACTAGAGAAACCCTGGGTGGTTCTTAAGGAAAGATGCTGTCTAATTCCCTTATACCTCATCTGATGTTGTTTTTTTTTCACCTGTTCCTGAACTGATGGCATCTTAGATCTGACTTCAGATCCAGTTTCGGCCACTTCAATAGACTATGGCTCCATAGCTCAAGCTCCTCCCCTTCATATAATCCTCTATTTAGCCTGGATTATCTCAAATCTCATTTGCTACTTTAGTGTTTGTACATGGTCATCTGTAGCTTGGGTGTGCAGGGACAGATAAGTCTTTGTTAGTGTTTTTTGCTGTTTGAGAGAAATTTCTTTTGATCTTATATTTTTCCCTCTTCCAAGAAATCTTCAGTACTTTGCTATGACCCCTCCAGTTGGGGAGTCACCGAGAGACTCTCTGATTCATGAATGGCACCCCGCCTGGTCTCCTTTATAACTTCTCCTCCACCTCTCTCATCCTCAAGTTTCTTCCGTAAACGTCTCACTGGAACAGCAAAATAATCTTCATTACTCCCTTTTGACCTTGACAAGTGTGGTTTCCCTTCCTGCGGCCTTATCTAGCACATCCTCTCTGGGTGTTGAATCCTTCTCAGGACCTTCTATTTCATCTGTCTGGGATACCTCACCAGGCATTGGGGCTGTCAGGTTGACTGCATGGTTTCTTTACTTCCAGTGATGGCAAGGCAGCCCAGGCTTTTGACATATCCTTACTAAATCACAGAAAAGATTCTATTAGAAAGATTTATAAAAGCGGCGGCACAGTGGAGCAGCGGTTAACGTTGTCACCTCACAGCAAGAGGTTCACCGGTTCGATTCTCGGCTGGGGTGCCTTCTGTGTGGAGTTTGCATGTTCTCCCTGTGTTCGCGTGGGTTTTCTCCGGGTACTCCGGTTTCCTCCCACATTCTAAAGATATGCATCTGGAGCATTTCTCCCCGGGCCTCCGCTGAAAACAGGCTCTGTGGAACCTAGTCGGACTTTCCCGGTCAACAAATGATAAATAAATAAATAAATAAATAAATAAATAAATAATAAAAGCAAGTGGAAGAGATTTTCCATCTGGAACCTCCAGAGATTTTTTTCAGCACTTATTCTAGCTATCCTTGACTTTCCTGACTTAATTTTCTCTAGTGGAGCTAGTTACTCTACTGTTAAGGTCCAGATTACTGTTATTTCTAATTTTCACATAGGCAAAAAAAAAACATTATTCCTTAGCATCACTCAGATTATATAAAGCCTTTCTCAAAAGGATCCTACTTCTCCATAGTATTTAACAGTAATTCTTCAGGCTTTGACACAGTCCCTGTTTGAGCCCAGTGCCAAGGTGGGCTTAAAATGTTTTTCTTGGAAAACCATTTTTCTGGTTGCAATTACATTGGCTAGATGAGTAGTAGAACTCCAGGTACTCACTTCCTAGCAACCATATCTGTTTTTTCATAAGGATAGGGTGTGCCTCTGGACTAACCCATCTTTTCTAACTACGCTGGCATTGGAAACAACTGTCAAACAGCCATCACTCTACCTGTTTTCTTTTCAAGGTTTTCCAACAAAGGGGACTGCATGCATGTGAATGCATGAAGTGAGTGCTACCATTCAAGCATTCCAGCTAGCAGGTGTGTCATTTTTTCCTACACCTTATGTCTATCCTACCAAGTTATCTCTCAGTGTAAAATCTGAAGCTAAAATGGTCAGATGGTTATCTGACGAAGCCTGGACTTAGACTTCTTATACCCACTTTCTCAGGTAAAAAAAAAAGTTTGATTTATTGATAAAAGATATATCAAAGGGAGAACTGTTATACCTATATAAAATATAAAAAAAATATGTGTCAGGATGGATTTTCTCTAGTAAAATTATTTCAGTCATTACAGCTGACAACATGGATATCTGTCAGAAACATGTTTATGCTGCTTCTCTTAAATCCTAATCTCACCTGCATTAATTTTAGTGGCTGATAAGCCTCACAATACTGCTTTCTTATAAGACAAAGGAAGACTGAGTGCTTGAATGAAGCAGTTAGAATGATAAATAATATGTCTCTAGTCTGGTCTTGTTTTGCTACACGTCTTTTATCAAATACATCTTTCTTTGTGTAACTATAGAAATGAAACCATTAGAAGGTACATAATATATGAAAATATGCTGACCAACAGTCTTTGAATAATAGTTGCATATTTTCACTATCAATCAAGGTTGTAAATTACGACTTGAAGGAATATTACCGAACCTATCTGTTCTTTGTTTCATGTAGATGAAAACTCTTTGGTAGTCTGCCATGTTGTTTGTGTTAATCTAAGCTTGTTATAAATATAGTTTAGATGTGCTGCTATCTATTCTGAAAATAAATGTTTTTTTACAAAGTGCTTTCAAAGTCTTAGTGGTTTTATACTAATGATGGACAGAGATAAGAAGAGGAACAAACTTCTTAACAATCCTGCACTGCAATTAGCTTGGGTGTCAGACAAGCTGCCACTAAAAAATTTCTGTAATCAGCCTAAGTGAGTGTTATACTGAACTTTCCTTTTTCACTTCCTATGTCTCTATCCCTTTTCAGTTACTCCATTTTCACAGTGTCTGCAGCTTCATAGATTTTTAATCTACTCAACCAACACCCTGCACTCTTTATTTCAGTACACCAGCTGATATATTTAAATCTCACCATTCTCTTCTCTTTATTATACTTTTCGCATCACTTAACCGCATGCTAACCTTTATTGCTGTTTCTCTTAAATTGTCATCTCCTCTGCAGCCTAGGTGTCAGCTAGACTAAATGTAGAAAAGTAAGAAAGTTTAGCCTGTTTCACCTCTGTTCATTATATCTCCTGCATTTCTTAACATCATTCTAACCTTTATTGCTGTTTTTCTTAAATCCTCATCTCATTTGCATTCATCATAGTGACAGAGAAGCTGGTCTTTCTAGTTTCACAGGTGACCTTTATTTTTTCCTTTATTGCTTTTTCACATTAACCTAAGTGTTTCTCTTAAAACCTATTCTCCCTGCATACAACCTAGGCAACAGACACACTGATCTCTCTCTATTAAAGCTTAAATTACATATTTTTCTGGCTTTTCAGCATTCAGTCTAACCATCAAGTTATTTTTTCTCATCCTTATTATTTGAATCCCTGTCCTCAAGTTTCCTATTTCAGCTCTGACTATTTGACATACATACCTCCCTGATCACTTAGTCTTTATATATAAATCATAAATGGCAGCAGGCTTTATTATTTATATACTCTCTATCTCTCCCATACTTGCTTTCCTCAATATATACCCTGCTCCATTTTACTACATCACAACCCTTTACACTCACATCTCACCCTTTCTTCTTCTTTTAAACTGTAGCAAACAGTTGCTATAATTTATACCCCACCTGCATGCAGCACTACAGCACTTGTGTTTTAGTTTAAAATAAAAAAAAAATAATTTCATCTTTTTAAACTGCAGCAAACAGTTACTACAGTTTATACCCTGTCTGTAAAGGAGTGCTACAGTGCTTATATTTTGATTTTAAAAAACATTATTCTATTTAAACTGTAGCAAACTGCTTGCTACAAATGTAACAAACAGAAGCTACAGTTTATACCCTGCCTGCATGGAGCACTACAGCTCTCAAATTATAGTAAAAAAAATATATTTTTTTACTTTTAAACTGTAGCAACTGTAGCTGATACAATTTAGACCACACACAGAGAAGCTCTAGAGTGCTCAAGTTTGACCGCAAATGCAGTACAAGCTTTTAAAAGCCAGTATTGCATTAAAGAGCGATCAGGATTAGCTGATTGTGCCCTCCAACACTTTATGCCTGGTGCAGTTACCCCTCTCTCCCTGCCCTAGCTATGCTACTGAAGATAAAACACAGGCTACAGCTGTAAATTATGTACCCGTACACAAAATGGTTCAGCAATACCCATATTTATTGGGACATGATAACATGAGGTATTTAAGATTATGGATTAAACAGACTTCTCTTATGGCAGCTAAGGGTATGTAGGAAGAAACTATACAAAAGATAATACAAAAATTGAGAAACTGGACATTCTTATTTATGGATAGTAAGATACAAGCAATGAAAATGTTTTTTAGCCCCTTTAGTCTTGTATAAAGATCAGACATACTTTTATCAATCAGAGGACAAGTTGTTGACAATAATTAATAAAGTGTACCAGTCAAAAAAGCACTCCTGCGCGAGAGGCAAATGCACGGCTCAAGAAACAATTGTAAAACACCAACAAGAGAAGAGCCAGCATACTGTGTTCAGATAATCACTTTATTAAAACAAAAAATCAGACCGGTTTCGGCCAGAAAATATCACAGCCTTCTTCAGTGCAAACAGAATACAGCTTTACTTAGACATTAAATACACCTATCTTGAGGCTTATTGGTCCATCTTAGAATTGTTCATTCAAACCAGGTGGAAACAATCCACCCAGTTTTACAATCCACTTTTTTTTCTTTGTTATTTAAAATTGAGTGCCACCCAGTTTTATTGGATTTACTGCCCTTAATAATATCAATGACCATAAATGTAAATCTGGCAGTGGGATGTATCAAGTGATGTTTGTATAATGCATTGGTAACCTTTTTGTTTTTAATATTACTAATGTGCTCCAAAATTCTAATTCTGAATGGACGGGAAGTTTGACCAATATGATATATAACCAATCAGTAATGCAATTGGCAAAAAAATTTGTATCATAAACTACAGAGCTATTACGGCTAGAAAATTGTTTAGATTTAGTGACCTTGTCACAGTGAATACAATGTCCACATGGATGGCAACCAACTAAAGGATCCCCCGATAAAGTGGCTTCTATGTGTTGAGATGGTTGATACATGGACCCATGTTTATAGTGGTTAAAACAGGAACTAAGATTTTTGCCTTTCCGATATGAAAACTGGCATCTTTCTGGTATGATATGTGCTAGCTCATCATCATATTTTAAGATATTCCAATGCTTATTTACACTTTGGATTAAGTTTCCAGTGTTCCTGGCATATGTTGTGACAAACTTGATGGGTTGTGCTGTTAAGATGTTATGGTCTTTATAACTTAGAAATTCTTCTCTGTTGGTTGAATTGACCAGATTGCTTGCCTGCAACACATAACCCATACCATAACCCCTGGATTTAAATGTTTTTGTGAGATCCTTCCTTTGATTCTGAAAAGAAGAATCATCAGAGCAAATGCGCTTTATTCTAATAAATTGCGATTTGGGGATGTTGCGGGCTATGTGTGGTGGATGGAAACTAGACGCATGGAGGATAGTGTTGTATTGGGGGTATTTCCTGAATACTTCAGTACTCAACGTATGATCTGGTAATCTGTTAATGGTCACATCCAAAAATGTGATACTGTTCAGATCATAATGGACAGTAAGTTGTAAACCCCATGAGTTATTGTTCAAATAAGATATGAATTCATGTAACATATCTATCTCTCCCTTCCATACCATCCAACAATCGTCTAGAAAACGTCTCCAAATGTCAATATGTTCTAAATAGATATTGTTCTCATGATCATAGATGAGATGTTTTTCAACAAAGGCCATAAACAAATCGGCGTAAATTGGAGCAAAAGAAGCATCCATCGCTGTACCTTTTGTTTGTAGATAACAAGTGTCCTGATAGAAAAATACATTACTATTGAGAACATGTCTTGCTAGCTGTACCAGAAAAGAGTTAAAGTCAGAATGATATAAATTGGCCACTTCCAGCCAGTATGTAAGGGCCTCCAAACCAAATTCATGTGGAATGTTCGTGTATAGAGTGCACACATCAAGTGTGCACATCAACCAATCAGGTTCTAATTGGATGTCTGAAATAATCTGCAAAAAATTGGTAGTGTCCTGTAAATGAGAATGTACTAGTTTAAGCAAGGGCTTTAGGTGTTTGGTCAGATAAAGAAACAGGGGTTCTGTAATGTAACCCTTGCCTGAAACAATAGGTCTACCCGGTGGATGAATAGGATTTTTATGGATTTTCGGCAAAAAGTAAATATATTGGTTAGCCGGGTCATGAATCATAAGTTGATGCATAGTATCATTGGTGATAATGGCTTCATCTCTGGCCTGAAATAAAAAATCATCAATTAATTTTTTGAAACGATGAATAGGATTAATATGCATCTCAAAATAATATCTTACATAGATACAGTGACCAAATTGGTGGATGATGTGAAACCTTTTGAAGGTGAACCCTTTTATAATAAACATCTCAATAAAGTAGCTATGGACCTCAATAATTTGGAACAACAACTCAGAAGTAGAAAAATTAAAAAATTTCAGAGAGATCAAGCTGATTACCAGCAGGGCAATCCTTTTTCAAATAGTACCAAGCATGTGAGATTTACACCTTCACTGTCAAAAACTTCTAAAAGAAAGAGACCATGCTCCATTTTGAGGAGATCTGGTCATGATACTGGATCCTCGACTGAGGACATTTCCTCTTGCACAAATAATGAATTACAGTCAGTATCAAGTTCACCGTCCCCAAAAAGGACACCATTGTCTGCCCCTTTAGGCCCGAGTATCGGAGGGGGGGGGGCGTAAACACAGGAGGTATAGACAACATCCAGAGTTTGTTGAAAATGGTCATTCAGAACTAGTTATTGATTATAACAGGAATGTTTTAAACTTATCTGATTTTGTGGTATCTCCAGCCCATTTGACTGTCCTTAATAGAGGCTTAACTTTTATTCCGGATTTTATGCTGTCTGAGGATATGTTTGCCCACGATTTGATGTCTTTTTGTAGAACGTTAAATTTGAGACTGTTTTTTGGTAATAATGATAACAACTTCACTGATGACAAGTTTGTATATCACAAATCATCTTTTTCTCCTCCCATGCATCCATTGGTACATCAGTTCCAGAAGAGCGTTCTCAAAGATCTGCATTTTTCTAGGTCAGAAACATATTTCAAACTTAATAATGTAACAACTGTGGAAAAACAAGCTATTCTGGAACTACAAAATAACAAGAATATTGTCATCATTTCTGCAAATAAAGGTGGAGCTGTGGTTGTCTTAAACTGGTGTGATCATGATCAAGAGGCCAAAAGACAGTTGTCTGATGCAAGATATTATTTTGAGATGCATATTAATCCTATTCATCGTTTCAAAAAATTAATTGATGATTTTTTATTTCAGGCCAGAGATGAAGCCATTATCACCAATGATACTATGCATCAAATTATGATTCATGACCCGGCTAACTAATATATTTACTTTTTGCCAAAAATCCATCAAAACCCCATTCATCCACCGGGTAGACCTATTGTTTCAGGCAAGGGTTACATTACAGAACCCCTGTCTCTTTATCTGACCAAACACCTAAAGCCCTTGCTTAAACTAGTACGTTCTCGTTTACAGGACACTACCAATTTTTTGCAGATTATTTCAGACAGCCAATTAGAACCTGATTGGTTGATGTGCACACTTGATGTGTGCGCTCTATACATGAACATTCCACATGAATTTGGTTTGGAGGCCCTTACATACTGGTTGGAAGTGGCCAATTTATATCATTCTGACTTTAACTTTTTTCTGGTACAGCTAGCAAGACATGTTCTCAATAGTAATGTATTTTTCTATCAGGACACTTGTTATCTACAAACAAAAGGTACAGAGATGGGTACTTCTTTTGCTCCAATTTACGCCGATTTGTTTATGGCCTTTGTTGAAAAACATCTCATCTATGATCATGAGAACAATATCTATTTAGAACATATTGACATTTGGAGATGTTTTCTAGACGATTGTTGGATGGTATGGAAGGGAGAGATAGATATGTTACATGAATTCATATCTTATTTGAACAATAACTCATGGGGTTTACAACTTACTGTCCATTATGATCTGAACAGTATCACATTTTTGGATGTGTCCATTAACAGATTACCAGATCATACGTTGAGTACTGAAGTATTCAGGAAATAACCCGAATACAACACTATCCTCCATGCGTCTAGTTTCCATCCACCACACATAGCCCGCAACATCCCCAAATCGCAATTTATTAGAATAAAGCACATTTGCTCTGATGATTCTTCTTTTCAGAATCAAAGGAAGGATCTCACAAATACATTTAAATCCAGGGGTTATGGTATGGGTTATGTGTTGCAGGCAAGCAATCTGGTCAATTCAACCAACAGAGAAGAATTTCTAAGTTATAAAGACCATAACATCTTAACAGCACAACCCATCAAGTTTGTCACAACATATGCCAGGAACAGTGGAAACTTAATCCAAAGTGTAAATAAGCATTGGAATATCTTAAAATATGATGATGAGCTAGCACATATCATACCAGAAAGATGCCAGTTTTCATATCGGAAAGGCAAAAATCTTAGTTCCTGTTTTAACCACTATAAACATGGGTCCATGTATCAACCATCTCAACACATACAAACCACTTTATTGGGGGATCCTTTAGTTGGTTGCCATCCGTGTGGACATTGTATTCACTGTGACAAGGTCACTAAATCTAAACAATTTTCTAGCCGTAATAGCTCTGTAGTTTATGATACAAATTTTTTTGCCATTTGCAGCACTGATTGGTTAATATATCAAGCTACATGCACTTGTGGTTCCTTTTATATCGGTCAAACTTCCGTCCATTCAGAATTAGAATTTTGGAACACATTAGTAATATTAAAAACAAAAAGGTTACCAATGCATTATACAAACATCACTTGATACATCCCAATGCCAAATTTACATTTATGGTCACTGATATTATTATTAAGGGCAATAAATCCAATAAAACTGGGTGGCACTCAATTTTAAATAACAAAGAAAAAAAGTGGATTGTAAAACTGGGTGGATTGTTTCCACCTGGTTTGAATGAACAATTCTAGGATGGACCAATGTAAAATAACGAGCTTTCAACAAATAAAAGTAGACCCTTGTGTGTGTGTGTGTGTGTGTGTGTGTGTGTGTGTGTGTGTGTGTGTGTGTGTGTGTGTGTATATATATATATATATATATATATATATATATATATATATATATATATATATATATATATATATATATATATATATGTTCCATACACTAGATCGAATTTTCACTAATTCGAAATAGTGCATGGAATGCTCACTGCAGCAAAAGTGCACTTAATCAAAAGTGCATGTACGCGAAGTTCAGTACAATGAATGGGTGTTGTACTGAACTTCTGTGCAGTACTCACAGACATTAGGGTTAGGGCACGGGTCACAGTAAGGGGATAGCCTGTAGGGCTATCCCCTTACCATGACCCGTGCCCTAACCCTAAGGTCCGTGATGACTGCAGAGCAGTGAAGGACATAGCAATGTCCTCCACTATGGTGCGATAGTCACAAACCTTAGGGTTAGGGCATGGGTTAGGGTAAGGGGATAGCTTTGCTAACTATCCCCTTACCCTAACTCATGCCCTAACCCTAAGGTCCGTAACTATCGCACCATAGTGGAGGACATAGCTTGTTTTTTATGTCATCCACTGTGCTGTGGTGTTTTCAGTGAAGTGCACTCACGCAAAAGTTCACTTTCATTAAAGTGAACTTTTGCAGAAGTGAGGCTTCCTATTACAAGTTCGAAGTAGTGAACTTTC
Organism: Protopterus annectens; assembly: GCF_019279795.1. Lineage (NCBI taxonomy): Eukaryota > Metazoa > Chordata > Ceratodontiformes > Protopteridae > Protopterus > Protopterus annectens. The sequence goes on along the minus strand of NC_056733.1, from coordinate 1,829,620,100 downwards.
GTTCTTGTAATAGGAATCCATATATATATATATATATATATATATATATATATATATATATATATAGATCTACTTCAGTAGATCGAACTTTTACAAGTTCGAACCACATATGGCCGAGACCATATGTTTGAACTCGTAAAAGTTCGAACACTGAAATAAAAACACATAAAACAAAAAAACACAAAACTAAACATCTATAGCCCCCCCACACCCCCCCTTACTTAAATATACCAACTCTGAGATCGCACTACATTGTGGAAATGGGAAATCTTCCCTTTCTGCTCTGTACGGAGATCTGCATTCAGTCCGATCAAACTTTTATAAGTTTGAACATATGGTCTCATAAACATTCGATCGACTGAAGAGGACCCTTATATATATATATATATATATATATATATATATATATATATATATATATATATATATATATTAGTACAGGTTGAGACAGGAGGGAGATTACAGGAGAGGGAAAGTAGGAGATAGAAATATATGTGTTTATTAGTAAAGTGTAGAATATGAATAGGAAAGAGGCAAAAGGGAGAAAGAACAGTTACGGGCCTGTATAGTGATAATAGTAAGATATAGGTATAAGAGGCAAGAAATTATCAATCGTATAAAATATAATAAAAGATGGAGGACAATGCTGTTACAGTTACAAATTAAAAAAAAAACTATTTGATTAACGTAGTGTAGAACATGAGCAGAGCCATGTATTTTTAGATAGTTTTTAACAGAGTGTCTGTAGGATTTGAGGGGTGTGTCTGTCCTTACAGATGTGGGCATAGTGCTACATATTTTAGCTATGCACCAAGAATACAGAGACTACCCTGCTGACTTATTTGGTGTATAAACAGTGAGTTGAACTTGGTTATTTGAATTATATGAAACTAATAAATTATCATTCAGAAAAAGGCTTATTTGATAATTCAGAACTGATGGGAAAATAGCATACTTAGCAAATGTATTTATGTTGCCAAGAGCATTTTAAAAGAAATTATTGCAGATGGTGTTTTCATTTATATGGGATTCTAGATTAAACTCAGTAAAAAGAGGAGTTTTTTATGTAAATAAAGAAGAAGGAGGTTTGGGGATAATTAACCCAGTGGTATATGTTGTTTCATTAAATATGTACAAAGTATTAACATGGATAAATGAAAAAAGATGAGAGAGTAGTAATAAAATTGCATAAATATAAGTATGATAATTGTTGAGGTATGGTTAAAAAGAATAAAAGAGAAAAAGAGTGTATAAATGAAGAACTAAAATGTTACCAGGAAGAAAATATCTTTTGTGGAAAATAAAAATTGATTAAAAAATAGAAAAGTGTGGTATAAGAATGTAATGATAAAACATTACTATGTAAAATCATGGGAAAATTCTCACAGATGAGAAAATTAAAACTATAAAAATAAGAAACAAATGGTGTAATCAAAAAGTATGATGTCAACAGAATAATAGATAAAATGCCAGTAAAAGGAAACATGCCATATTTCTTTTTTTATTTTAGTTTACATTTGTTTACCGGGAAAGTCTGACTGGACACGTGTCCTTTTTCAGCAGAGGCCCGGGGACAGAAGTTCCAACAATAACAAAGACATACTATTTAAAAGCTAAAAATGAACAATGAGATACAGTCTAAAAGCTAAAAATGACCAATAATAAAAGGAAATAATAATAGTATATAAATTCAGCAATAGTACAAACAGGGCATTACAGTACTTCAAAGGTTACAATATCAACATGAGATATGTGAGTATTTACAAACAGATAGAGGAAGGGAAGTTATAATAGAAATGAGATAAGCAAGTGTAGTACATTAGTAAACTGAGGAGATGGGTTAGATAAAGAGGAAGGGAAGTAATAATAGAAATGAGATAAGCAAGTGTAGTACACTAGTACTAACTGAGGAGATGGGTTAAGTATACAGAACTGAGTTATTCAGGAGGGTTACAAGGGCAAAGCCAGGTGTTTACTGAGTAGTGAGAAGTTTTTTGAATTGTGCTATGGAGTCATTAGAGGAAATAGAGTCAGGCAGTTTATTCCATACTTTAGGAATGATGTATGAGAAGAGAGATTCACCAGCTGAGTTGATAGCTTTAGTGGTTTCCAAAAGAAGTTTGTCAGTGGAATGGAGAGCTCTAGAGGAGGTGTATGGTTGTATTAGATGTTTGAAAGCAGGGATTTTATCCAGTTGATGCAGAAATTTGTGGGTAAAGGTTAGTTGTTTATAGTGCAACAGGTGAGGGAGTTCTAGCCAGTTTAGTAGCTTAAGAGATGTGCAGTGATGTGACCTGTGTGCAGCATTAATAGTAAACCTGGCAATTTTGTTGTAACGTGTTTCTAGCTTGGTGAGATCAGTTTTACGGAGGTTGGTCAATACAGGGGAGGCATATAAGAGAGTTGACAGGAGGTGTGTATGGGCAATGATGGCTTTTGTAGAACTAGTTAAAAATTGCCTGTTTCTGTAAAGGAGACCTATTTTCTTGTGAACCTTTTTAATAGTTTGGGCAATATGAATGTCAAATTTCAGATTGTTGTCAATTTCAACCCCCAGCAGTTTAGTATATGTTATTGGGGTGCTTATAGTTTTATTTTTAGACAATTTGTTGAAAGTTGGGAGAACAAAGGGAGTTCTACAGGGATAAAAGAGAAGCAGCTTTGTTTTATTGGGGTTTAAGATACGTTGGAGGTTGGTAAGCCATGTCTCTACTGACAGAAAAGAGTCTTGGGTTATGGTGTGGAGGTCTTGTAGGGAGAAGGCTGTACATATTAGGGTAGAGTCATCTGCATATTGTATCACAGAGGCATGAAGAGTAGAGGTGTGAAGTTGATTAAGATGGAGAAAAGCAGGGGTCCAAGAATGGAGCCTTGAGGGACCCCCAAAACAACTTGCAGGAGAGTGGAGAGGTGGTGTTGCCACAGTACAGCCTGCTGACATCTTGATAGGTAGTTTTGGAACCAGGTGATAGAGGAGTTACTAAGGTTAGGGAGGAGAGAATCTTGATCAGCTTATCATGATTTACCATGTCAAAGGCTTTGGATAAGTTTACAAATACGGCAGATACAAATTGTCCTTGATTTATGTACTGGTTGACTATGTTAGTAAAGGACAGTAGGGCTCTAGTGGCACTATGATAGGGGCAAAAACCATGTTGCAATTTTGATAGCAGTTTGTGGGTGTAAAGGTAGTCCATGAGTTGGGTATGGATGACTCTCTCTAGGATTTTAGAGAATTTTAGAGAATGGTGATAAGATAACAATTGGATGGTAGTTACTGAGTTCTGTGGAACTGCCTCCTTTGTGTAGAGGTATTGTGTGGGATATCTTCCAGATGGCAGGTATTGTGCTCTCAGATATAGATCTATTAATGAGTAATGCTACTTGGTAAGCTATCCTTTCGACTGCAATTTGTAGAAATTCGGCTGGCAGATTATCTGCGGCTGGGGAAGTAGGTTTAAGTTTATGCAGTAGTTTTTTTATGGTATCTACAGACACTAGTTTTAAAGTAAATTGGTTGGGGTTATTTTGGGACTAGCTGCTGAATTGTGATGCTACTGGGGCAAGGCTGTTGGTGATGTTTTGAGAATTAGCAAGAGCTAGGATGGTTTCTGTAAAATATTTATTAAATTAGGTAGCTAAATCAGAGATGTTGTTTGAGCTTGGAGTGGGGGTAGTTGTTTTGCCTGACAGTAGTATATTATTAACTGCAGCCCAGAACCTTTGGGAGTTATTGTGATGTTTTATTTGAATATTATGGTAGTAATTGATTTTGTCTTGTTTTACAAGTTTCTTAGCTTTATTACCAAGTTCAAGGAATGTAATTTTTTGTATTTTGGATTTTGTATGTGTGGTATTGTTCCCAGGCATTGTCTCTGGCTTTGAGTAGGGATCTGCATTCCTTGCTTAGCCAGGGTGCATAGTTGGATTTCATTCTGATGGTTCTGGGGGGAGCATGGCAATTTAGAATGTCTAAAAAAGCAGTATTAAAGGAGTTAATAGAATCATCTAATGGTAACTGTTTGAGAAAGTCCCATTTGCAACTTTTTGGGGCATTGATGAATGTATGTGGGTTAAAGTCTTTTTTGCTTCTGATTGTGTGGTATATAGTTTGGCTGTTGAGGTGGATACAGTTACTTATAAAGAAGATTGGAAAGTGGTCACACAGACCATCAGGAAGACAGCCTGTCTGTGATGATAGGGAGGGGTTGTTAACCAAAATCCAGTTGAGAATAGACTGACATTTGGAAGATTGGTCAACTCTTGTGAGGATGATATCAATTGGATAAATCCATGTAGGTTAATGTGTGAGTTTGGATTGACAGAGGAACATTCTAGCCAGTCAGTATTATAATCACCCAATGGGACTGTTTCCTGTGGAGGGAATGAGAGACCCAGTGTAGTATGTTATCTACAATGCTGATATTGTTTCCTGGTGGGATTTAACTGCCAGTGATGTTAATGTGTTTTTTTGGGTTGAGTTTTAATTTGGTAAAGACTAGTTCTGCATTCCCAAAGTCAGGAATGTCAACTTCAAGATGGTCTAATGTTAGGTGATCTTTAAATGGGATAGCTACCCCCCCCCCACCATTTTTAGTTGCCCTATCTTTGTGTATTATATTGTATCCTGGAGGTACAATTTCATTGTTGTTATTGGTGGGTTTTGGCCAAGTCTCGGTTAATATAACAAAATGAAGAACACAGAGGGACAGTAAGGCATGCAGGTCATGAACTTTATTTCTAATACTCCTTACATTCATATTAAGGAGGAAAAGAGAAGACTTGTTTTTTCTATGATGGTGAGAGTAGTTCTGTGTTGTAGGGCTGCTAGATGTATTGAGTGGAGGGATTGATCCAGGATTGGGATGTATGTCTCCAGATTGGTTTAGTTTCATTAAGAGGTATAAAAAGAAGTTGTGTACCTACCATAACGTTCCATGTTAGTTTTCCTTCATCTCGCCTTCCTTCTTGCTGGATGGGTTCGGAGCCGATCCTCGGCTCCAACTCGGCCATTTACTATAGCCCGAGAGCTCTTTACTGGCTCGAGGCTACCCCTTATCCCAGAATGCCCAGCGTCAGCTACCCAGATCTCATTTGAGACAGCTTACACTAGAAATAATTATAGAAGATAATCCATTAATAAACCTGGATATACAGTTAATTGTCACGGTTTGGTTTAAAAGCAACTAATAAAACAAATTAGCCAGTGAAACCATTGAGAAACTCCTCTCAATCCTTGAGGAAGGGGGGAGGAGGGAGGGATGCAAGAAGGAAGGAGAGATGAAGGACAACTAACATGGAATATTATGATAGGTACATAACTTCTTTATGTTAAGTTGTCCAATCTCGCCTTCATTCTTGCTGGATGGGACAGCATCCCTAGCACCTCAATCCTGGGTGGCTCATTGGAACAGACTCCTCAGAACCGTGGAACCAAAAGATGCTCTGCCCCGGGTGACCACATCTACTTTGTAATGAGAAATGAATGTATGAGGATCTGCCCAAGTAGCTGCTGCACAAATTGAATCTATGGGCAGTCTAGTTGAATGACCTTTGAGTTTTGTTGGAAGATCTTTTTGTCGCAAGTGGTAGGTATGGACTATGGTGTCCGATAACCATTTTCGACAATGTTACTTTAGAAACTGGAAGGCCTTGTTTGTTGTTAGCAAATGAAAGGAACAACTCATCTGATTTTCTCATTTCTTTAGTTCTGTGGAGATAGAAACGCAGTTGTCTATGCACATCCAATTGGTGTAATTTGTATTCTGCCTTGTTGGAATGACTGGGGAAAAAACAGGGAGTTCAATGGATTGATTCAAACTGTGGCCCGAACAAACTTTAGGTAGAAAAGATGGATTAGTTCTCAGAGAGACCCGGTCTTTGTGAAAAACTAGGTATGGAGGGTGACCCGTCTGGCAGAAGTAATAGCAACTAAGAAAAGAGTTTTCCAAGAGAGAAACTTCAAGGAACATGATGCTGCTGGTTCAAAGGGTGGCAGTATCAAGGAGGCAAGAACCAAATTGAGATCCCAAAGTGGAACTGGCTCTTTCATGGGGGTCTAAGTAGAGATGTACCTCTCATAAAGGCCTTACAGAGTTTGTGAGGCATTATGCTTGAGTTAGAAACTCCGACATGAATATTTGAAATGGCAGCCAGTTGTACTCTGATGGTAGCAGCAGCTGCAACAGAATGAAACAGTTCTGCTAGGAAATCCAAAATCTCATGTACAGGAGCTGTAAAAGGATCTAAATTCCTGGAATCTGCCCAGTAAGAGAATCTTTTCCATTTGCTAGCATAGACTTTCCTTGTATTTGCCTTATGGGAGGAAACAATAATCTCACGCACTGCTGGGGAAATATTGGGAAGCCTGGCTAGGATTGGAAGTGGAGTAACCAAGCTGTGAGCATGACAGATTGGAGGGATTGATGTAGCCCACCTGATTGATGAATCAAGAGGTCCAGTACTGGGTCCAGAATCCAAGGCTGGGCTAGAATGTGGGAGTGAAGGAACGGAAACCAAATCCGTCGAGGTCAATAGGGGGCAATGAGGATCATTTTGCAACCCAATGATTTTACTTTCTGAATGACTTTTGGAATTAGGGGAAAGGGGGGAAATGCATAAAGGAGTCCCTAAGGCCAATCATGGACTAGAGTGTCCCTGGGAGTCTGACCTGGAGGAGGAACAAGGGAGAAGTAGCTGCTGCATTTGTTGTTGAGGGGAGAGGCAAAGAGATTGCAGCAAGGCTGGCCTCATTTGCGAAAAATAAGATCCACAATTTCCTATTTCAGAGACCACTCATGAGGCATTAGGATAGCCCTGCTGAGCCTGTCCGCTATAATGCTGGATGTCCCAGGGATATGCATTGCTGTCAAAAAACTTTGGGAGGAAATCAACCATTGCCACAGTCTGAGGGCCTCTCGGCACAAGGGGCAAGACCTGGTTCCGCCCTGTTTGTTGATGTACCAAACCACTGACATATTGTCTGTCTGTATTGCAATAGTCCTGGCAGTGAGAGAGTCTTGAAGAGCTTGCAATGCTAGGAGCACTGCTCTCATCTCCAGGATGCTGATGTGCAAGTGGTACTCGTGAGGTTGCCAAGTGCCTTGGACTGTCTTCCCTAGATAATGCCCCCCCACCCTATCAGGGAAGCTTCCATGGTCACTGTGGCCACCGGATGGGATTCCATGAAAGGTCTGTCCTGAGTAACTAGTGGGGAGACCATCCACCAGGAAAGGTGGCTTTTGCAAGGTTCCGTAATTATCATCATGTGAGACATGGGTAATTCCTGGAAGGACCATTGCGTGAAAAGAAGCAACTGAAGGATTCTCATGTGAAAGCATGAAAGGGGACTAGAAGAATGGCTGCTGCCATGGACCCTAGAGCCTGAAGAACATATTTTACTTAAATTCTTTTGCTCCACAGGAGAAGTGACACTGGTTTTTGAATAATGGAAACTTTTTCCTGAGGCAATTTTACAATCATTTTTCTTGTGTTTACTTCTGCTTCTATGAATGTAATAGATTGACAGGGCAACAAGGCAGATTTTTCGAAGTTTATTGTGATGTCTAGTTGAGCACAGAATGTGATGGTGTAATCTCGTGCTGCTATAAGTTGTTGCCTGGTGGTAGCAATGAGGAGCCAGTCATCCAGATAAGGAAACACCTGGAGTCCTTGATGTCTCAGGTGAGCCGTGACTACTGCCATGCATTTGGTGAACACCCTGGGGGCTGTGGTGAGACTAAAGGGCAGAGTCCTGAATTGGTAATGACTGGCCCCTAGCCGGAAGCATAGAAATCTCCTGGACCATCTGTCCATTTTTATATGATAGTACGCGTCCTGAAGATCTATGGAGCACATCCAATTGCCCTGACCCAGAAAGGGGAGAATGGACTGCAGTGTTACCATCCAGAACTTTTCTTTTTGTACAGATTTGTTTAACCTGCTGAGATCCAGAATTGGACTCCAGTCCCCTGTCTTTTTGGGCACTAAAAATAATCTTGAGTAAGTTCCGGATCCTACTTGGTCTGTGCTGGATGGCTCTTTTTTCTAGCAGTCTTGAAACTTCTGTGACTGCCTGATCCCTTAGATTGGGTGGAACATCTGGGATGGATTTTCTTGAAACAAAAGGGGGTTGAAGAAAGGAAATCTTGTAACCTCCGGATATAATGGCTAGTACCCATTTGTCTTTTGTAATATTTTGCCAGGTGGTTGGGTACAATGAAAGCTTTCCCCCGACTGCCTCCAGAGTTGAGCACTCAGGCACCCCTTCAGAGATGTTGATAGGGTTTGGAAGAGAACATATCTTTGTCACCCTGATTTTGTGGACCCCCTCTGCCACGAGGGTGGCATCTGCCATTATTTCCCCCTCTGCCCCTGGGGGAAAATTCACCACGTGTATCAGGCAAGGGTCCCTGGGATTTTCAAAACCACATCTTTCCACCCTTCTGACGTTTTGGGTATGGTCAGGTAGGAGTGGAAAAATGGACTCCAACATCAGAGAGCGTCTTGCCTTCCTGCTGGCACCTGGTAAGCGTGTCTTTCACCTGAGGCCCAAAGAGAGAGTAGCCATCAAAAGGGATATTGGTGAAGGACACAAACTGACACAGCCACAGCCAAGAATGTCTTCTAAGAGCTACTCCTGTTCCCACAGCTCTACTTGATCCATCGGCTACGTATGAAATAAGCCTCATGGAGGAGTTGACTATTGAATTAAGACTCGCAAGCTGGGTAGCTACCTTGGCTGAAGCTCCCTCAGCTGTAGGATCTTGTAGGGTCTCTCAAAGCTCTTTTAGGAGATCCCTCTGAAGCCTAGTAAAATGGGAAAGATAATTCAGGGACCTAAGGGAGAAGAAAATATTCACTTCCCATATTTGTTCATCGTACGAGAGTCTTTATTCGGTGGATGGACAGATGAGGAGGTTTCAGCTAACTCTCTCTTCGTGGCTGCTGCTACCACCATGGCATCAACTGGGACCCCTTTAGTTAAAAACTGTTTGTCTCTTGGGGAGCTGTGATGAATTTATTGGGTCTCCAAGGGACTGACCAAGCCTTTCAAGACACTACAGACATGAGTGGATCAAAAGTCGGAGAGAAGGTCGGGAACCAAATGCATCCAGACATATAGAATCATCCTCAGAGGGGGCTAGGGAATTCCAATTATGCCTCTGCCTGAGAATCTCAAGGATGTCCAAAAAGGAAACACCTTCAGAGGGGGACCTCAGGGACCCCTCCGATTCATCCAGGTCTGCATCTGAGGTGGCAGACTCAGGGGAGTCTAGGTGCTTCCTCTTGCACTTCTTCTTCTGGGGAGCCTGAGGGGAATGATCTGGAGAGGCTTCAGAAGAAGAGGGTTCACCCAATGGTGTGTCCTGGGGCACAGGTTCTCTATGCTTTGGGGCTGAAGGAGGAGCAGAGGTTGTCACAGGCACCGAGGGGGACAGAGCTGATGGAATCAATAGTGGAGCCATCTGTGGGGACAGCACTCTCCGCATGACCTCGAAGGCGCCATGGTCTTGACACAAGGAGGGCTCCAGCTCTGAAGAGACCAAAACACCACCCTGCACCAAGGGCAATGGCTCCAAGGCCGATGTGGGAGCTGAGCTCAACTGAGCCAACGCTCCAAGAGGGAGTGCGGGTCAACAAGGGTCCGATGCCACTTCCCCCCTTGGAGCCAATGAGCGAGGTTCGGAGCACAGATACCTTAATGGGTGGAAAAATCGAGGTAATCGGAGCCAGCGTCGGAGCCGATGAGGATGTCATTGGAGCCAGAGGAACCACTATTGGAGCATCCATGGACTCCGGCTCCGAACTAAGTATAGTCGGAGGAGGAATCAAAATTGAAGCGGATGGAGCCAAAGCCTGTTGAGGTGGGCTCAAAAGCATTTTAGCAAGGGCCTGTGACTTAAGCAACCTACTGACCACTCTCTCTACATCCTGATCCGATAACCTCAAGGATCGAGAGGAGTGGGAAGATGAGTGATGATTGGATTTGCTATGGAGTAATGGTGATTGTGGCACTGAGCGAATCGGCTCCAAAGAAGGAGACCTAGCTCTTTTGTGGCTCTGAGACGGCTCCGAGATAACAGTTGGAGCTGATGGAGGGGTAGTCTCATCAGTGACAGCCGGCACCGACACACTTGGTTTGTCAAGCTCACAGGTCGGTTCCGAACATGGAACCGACAGCTTGACTGGTTTCAAAGGTTTCACTGGCTGAGATGCTTTAGCCAGAGAATCCTGTTTTAATAATAATCCCACGGAGGATAAGCTTGTTTTTCCACTCCTGCAGGACCCTTGGACTAAAGGCATGACAAACAGAACAAGACTCCTGCAGGTGCAGAGCCCCCAAGCAATAAACACAACTAGTGTACCAATCTGTTAGAGACATCTTCTGACAGCATGAGTCACACTTTTTGAACCCTGAGGTTTTAACTTCCTTAGACATACTATAGAAACAGACACACTACAATAATAAAAATTATATTGATAAACCCTTAAAAGGAGAGCCTCTGACTGAAACGTCTGTCCTTAAAAAGGGGGGGAGGGGACTCTCTAATAAAATGAGTTTGAGAAACAACAGAAGGCCTAGCGACTAAGGTGCGATGGCCAACACAGCACAAAACAAACACAGCAATGGTGAGATAAGAGGTTTAGGACTAAATAACTTACAAACTATTATAGAAAAGTGAAGAAAATACTATTTTTCTAGTAAATTACTGAATTTTAAGAAGAGAAAAAAGTTATACTAAGCCTGAGCCAGCTGAAGCAGAAAACAAGATCTGGGTAGCTAGTGCTGGGCATTCTGGGATAAGGGGTAGCCTCGAGCCAGTAAAGAGCTCTTGAGCCAAGTCAGAGCCGAGGATCAGCTCTGAACCCATCCAGCAAGAACGAAGGAGACATTGGACAACTTAACATCTGCAGTTTTCTGAATTATATTGTAGGTTGGCATGTTTTTGACAGGTGTAAGATATGTTTGGTGGATGTTGGAACTTGTTGGTGTTATAGTCTAAATGGTTGGAATTGACGAGGCCTGGAGCTATGGAATAGTTTAATGTTTTTTCTGTGATGTGTAGTGAGCAGGTTTGCCGGGGAGGGTTGCTGGCTAATGGTAATAGGGAATTATGTGTGGTGAGGAAGAAAAAGAGTAAAATCAATGCAGTAGTGATCATGTGTAGGGTAGTAAGTGTTTCCTATAAAGTTCACACATTTTGCTAGAAAAACTGTGATACCTTTGAGACTAGCAAATGCAATGGGATGGTGTTAGAAAGAATTTGTTAGACATATAACAAATGAGGTGATAATTAGTGAAATAATGATTAGTAAAGGAAAAGGACTGATGAAGAGTTTGGTACAGGTTGGTTCCTACTGGTAAACTATTAGGGGTTATTAAGTGTTTAGGTTAGTTAACAGGTTAATTTGTTAGAATACTAGGCTGTGATTACAAGCCATTTGTGGGTGGGTTCTAGTTGGAGGATGCAATTTGTTAATTGTCTTGGCTGCTATTTGTTTTTAAAGTGTGGGTGGAGTTAGTGAAGCATACATGTAATTGATGTGGGGGTGTGTGGGAATGGGGGTAGGGTAGAGTAGGGGAGCAAAGTGAGCCCAAGTGCAGTGAGGGTGAATGCAGTGGGTTGAACCAGGAGGTCACAGCAGGCTGCATTTACCAAAAAATAATCAGTAAAAACAGAGAAACAGAACCGGAGCTATAATAAGGTGTAAAAGAGCTCAGTGTAGTACAGATGGGAGAAGGTAAGCAATGCAAGACAGAAAAAAAAGTAAATGAAAGGAGAGGGAGGACAGTTAAGACCGGAGAAGAAAAGAGTACTGGGGTGGGGACAAACAAGTTGGATGTGTGGTAGACTTAAGTGACAGAATATGTTTACATTGTCAAGAAGAAGAAACTATAGAACATGTTTTGGAAATAAAAAGAGTAAAAATGTTATGGGGAAAATTATGTAAAGAAGATTTTTTAATGTATATAAAAGAAGTGGATAAAATAAACATGGATGAATATTATAAAAACAGAAGTAAATAATATTTTAAAATAATAGATAAAAAGTTATTTTACGTTATATGGGTTATATGGAATGAAAGAATGAAAGAATAAATGGAATTATGTTTAATGATGAATGGATTTTAACAACAATAATAAGTAAAATCAGATGGTGGTTATGGAAAAAGGAGTGGGGGTCTAATAGGGATGAAAATGCAGTACAATTGTAAAGGAAATTATGAATACATGTAAACAGATTTGTATATCTATATATTTGTACATTTGTAAATATTTGTAAATATGTAAATATTTTGTAAATAAGAGTTATTCTTGTATATAAATAAAGGACCCCTACTCTTGTCAATAGCTGCCATGGGATCTTTTACATACACCTGAGCTACCACCAACTCAAGAAGATGGGGGGTTCAGTTTAAGGCCTCATCCAAAAGAAGGATATTTATAAAGTAGCATAAAGTATTCTAAAAACAAAGCCAATATGAGAATGGAGAAAGGAGATTTTGCCAACAAGGATTAGTGCAACTAGGGGTACAGAAGCTAGGCATGAAGGGACTGGAATTTACTGGAGAAACAAGGTAAAGGAACCAAGATAATGGCAGCACATAACTCAAGCAGAAAAGCTAAAATAGTGGGACGAGGCCAAGAAGATATTTGGATTGCAGGCTAGAGACTACCTTCCCTACAAGTGCTTGATTCCAGAGTACAGGCAAGAAGAAAGGAATAGGGGAATTTTAAGTTGAAGACCTGTTCTGGTAGAGATTTTAGATTAATCTAGAACAGAAAAAGAAGTTATGTACTCACCATAACGTTCCATCTGAGTAGATACTTCATTTGTCTGCAACCTGTGGGTGTCGGATCCGACCTCGGATCCGATCCGGCAGCTTTCCAAGCTCCAAGATCCGAGCTCCTAGCTCCTCCCCCTACCCATAATCCCCTACTACCAACCACATTACCTCAGATCGTTTTTTTTTGCCTCACCAACTTCAGACAGAAACCAACTCCGAATGATCAGAAAAAATTCCCGACAGGTTCGGGGGATGGCAGGGGGGGTCGGTTGCAGACAAATGAAGTATCTACTCAGATGGAACGTTATGGTGAGTACATAACTTCTTTATCTGAAGTAGTTACTTCATTTGATCTGCAACCTGTGGGACAGAGGCCCCAGCTAACCTACAAGAACCTGGGTGGTCCTTACGGAAGTATATTCCGAAGCACCGTGGAGCCAAAAGAAGCCCTACTCCTGGAAATCATATCTAGCTTGTAATGAGAAATGAACGTATGAGATGAGGACCAGGTAGCTGCCGAACAAATATCGTCTACTGGAAACCTAGACCAAAAGGCTGTTGAGGTAGCTACAGATCTTGTGGAATGAGCACGGACGCCAACCGGAGCTGGCTTACCAGACGAAGTGTATCCCAGCATAATGCACTGACAGATCCAATTTGCTACAGTCACTTTAGCAATTGCCTTGCCCATGGCTGACTTTGCATAAGAAACAAACAACTGGTCCGACTTGCAAAACTCTCTAGTCCTGTGCAAGTAAAAATGCAGTTGTCTGTGTACATCCAATTTGTGCAACGTGTATTCACCTTTGTTGTGAAAATTTGGGAAAAATACAGGAAGATTTATTGATTGATTAATATTTGATTCTGTAGCCACCTTAGGCAAGAAAGACGGATTAGTTCTGAGGGACACTCTATCCTTGTGAAAGATAAGGTACGGAGGTTTGATACACAGAGCTTGTAATTCTGAAACCCCCCTGGCTGAAGTAATAGCCACCAAGAAAGCCATTTTCCAAAATAAGAACTTCAACGGAACCGAGGCCGCAGGCTCGAAAGGTGGTCTCGTCAAGGCTTGCAAGACCAGAGTAAGATCCCACGGGGGAACCACAGTCTTTACAGGTGGTTTCAAAAGAAAAATGCCTCTTAAGAAGGATTTGCACAACTTTGTAGATGATAAGGAGCCTATGCCGTCCCCCACATGAAAATGGGAGATGGCCGCCAACTGCACCTTGACCGTGGAGGCACTTGCTCCCTGCCTAAAAAGCAGGGAAAGGAAGTCCAGAATAGTCGGAGTAGGGACAGTAAATGGGTCCAAGTCTTTGTCTTTGGCCCAGATGGAAAAACGTTTCCATTTGCTGTTGTAAAGTTTTCTGGTAGACGGTTTATGAGCTGCCACCAGAATGGCCTTAACGGGGGATGAGATACTGGGAGTCCTAGCCATTAATGGAACTGGATCAACCAAGCAGCGAGTTTGAGATTGACCAGGTTTGGGGTATGGCATCTCGCTGGATGCAAGCTTAGGTCTGGACTGGGATCCAGAATCCATGGAGGAGCCATACTGTGAGACCGCAGAAAGGGGAACCAGATCTGTCGAGGCCAGAATGGGGCTATGAGGATAACTTTGCTCCCCAACTGACAGGCTTTCTGGATGAATTTCATCATGAGTGGGAGGGGGGGATAAGCATAAAGGAGTCCGGGAGGCCAAGCATGGACTAGAGCATCTCTGGGGGTCTCCCCTCTGGGGGGAACTATCGCGAAGTACTCGCTGCATTTTGTGTTTAAAGGAGAAGCAAAAAGATTGCAGTGAGGCTGACCCCATTTGTGGAAGATCTGCTTCGCAACAGACGGATTCAGAGACCACTTGTATGGAGTGAGGAGCACTCGACTTAGCTTGTCCGCTAATATGTTGGACCATCCCAGAATATGCGTTGCTATCAGAAAGCGGTTGGTGGAAATTGTCCATTCCCACACTCTCATGGCTTCTCGACATAGGGGATAAGATCTGGTCCCTCCTTATTTGTTTATATACCAGACTACTGACATGTTGTCCGTCTGGATTGCAATAGTCCCCAGGGGAAGAAGGTCGTGGAGAGCTTGCAACGCCAAAAGCACCGCCCTCATCTTTAGGACATTGATATGCAATGCGGTCTCTAGGGAAGTCCACATGCCTTGAACGGATCTGCCTGAACAATGCCCCCCCACCCGAGGCGAGAAGCGTCCGTGGTCAATGTGGCTTCGACCGGGGGGATCACAAAGGGCCTCCCTTCTCTGAGTTCCTGTGCCTGTAACCACCACAGAAGGGAGTCCCTGCACACCCTGCTCAGGGGTATTGGTGTGCTTAACGGTTGGATCGACAGGGACCATTGGACTTGAAGGGTCCATTGTAATATGCGCATTCACAGACGGGCATGAAGAGAGAGACCGATCGCTGCTGACCTAGATCCCAATGCCCTCAGGACTAACTCTGCCAGAGGAGCAGGGCTCCGAAGAAGGGCTAACACCTGATACGACAAGCTGTTCAGCCTGACTGATGTTAGAACAACTCGGGAGATTCGTGTATCTAACCTGGCCCCTATTAATTCTAGGGCTTGAGTGGGGCACAGGCAGGATTTCTGCTCGTTCACTGAGATGCCTAGATTGTGGGCCAGAGACAGAGCATAATCTCACGCCACACAGAGCTGATGCCTGTTGGTCGCGGTGAGGAGCCAGTCATCTAGGTAGGGGAAGACCTGAATGCCCTGGAGTCTCAGGTGGGCTGCAACCACTGCCATGACCTTGGTGAACACTGTGGGAGCTGAGGTGAGGCCGAATGGAAGAACCCTGAATTGATAATGACTGGCTCCGAGCCGGAAGCTGAGAAACCTCCTGGATCGTCTGTCCATTAAGATGTGGTAATACGCATCCTTGAGGTCTAACGAGCACATCCAGTCGTTCTCCCGCAGAAGGGGGAGAATTGATTGGAGAGTGACCATCCGGAACTTTTCCTTGGGTAAAAACAGGTTCAGAGCGGAAAGGTCTAAGATGGGTCTGAGGTCCCCCGTTTTCTTTGGCACCAAAAAGAACCTGGAGTAATAACCCAATCCGGACTGATCTGGGGGGACGGGCTGGATGGCTCTTTTTCTTAGCAGCTTTGAAATCTCCAAAGCCGCTGCCTCCCTCTGATCAGGTGGGACATCGGGGAGACGTCTGGGTTTGGGGGGAAGGTTTATGAATGGAATGGAGTATCCTCTGGATATGATCTGGAGCACCCATCGATCTGTTTTAAGGGACTCCCAGTTTGACAGGTGCTCTGACAACCGCCCCCCGACTGCCTCCAGAGAGGGACAGTCGGGCAAGCCCTCAGGGCTGTTGTGCGGGTCTGTCTGAGAAAGGTTCTCTAGACCTGAAATTATGCGGCCCCCCTCTGCCTCTGGGCCGGTGTCCACCTTGTACTCCTCGGCCTCTAGAGGACGAGTGGTCCGCAGCAGGATGGGATTGCTGAGACTTACGGAACCACAGCTTCTTTTGTCCCCTCTGATTCCTGGAGAAGGATCTTTGGGGATTAGAGAAGCAGACTCCGATGGCAGACAGCGTCTTCCCATCCTTTTCGCTTTGGACCAATGTGTTGCGAACAGTTTTGCCAAACAAGGCAGAACCGTCAAAAGGGGCATTCGTGAAGGACGCCTTGAAGGGATCCGTGAAGTCGCAAAGACGGAGCCAGGAGAGACGTCGCAAGACGACCCCGGCTCCGCTAGCTCTAGCGGCTCCCTCTGTTGCATGGGAGAGGAGCCGCATAGATGTATTGGAGATGGATTTTAGAGTGGCCATTCGAGTCTCAAAAATCTTCTTGTCTGGGACCGACATGGACTCCGGGGGGGCTGCAGCGTATTCCTTAATCAAGTCTAGCTGTAGCCTATTGGTATGTGCCATATAGTTCAGTGCCCTTATGGAAAAGGTCACTGAAGCAAACATCCACTTCCCAATCCGGTCAAGTGCTCAAGATTCCTTATGCGGCGAGTGAACCGAAGAACTCTCCTGCGCGAGTTCTTTCTTGGTGGCTGCTGCCACCAACATAGCATCAACGGGGGTTCCTTTGGCCCAAGACGGTCTATCTGTGGGTGGGCTGAGGACTTTATCGGGGCACTTAGGGATTGGCTCCACGGTGTCGGGCTCCTTCCACGCCCTGGTGGTAATTAAGTCCACCAGGGGGTCGGCCGGAGGGGACACCCAGGAGGTAGATCGGCCTGCCTCAAAGGCCTTCAGGAACACGGGCTCATCAAGGGAGGGCTTTTGGGCTGACCACCCCCCTCTGATATGCAACATTTCCATGATGTCTCCAAAGGAGACATCTTCAGGGGGTGACCTTGGGGAACCCTCTGTATCATCTAAGTCTGTGTCTGTGGTAACGGACTCAGGGGAGTCCAGGTGCCTCCTTTTGCACCGATGTTTGCGAGGGACCTCCTCGGTGGGACTGTCCAAAGAGGGCTCGTCCACGGGTTGTTGTTCCTCTGCAGGAACTAGCTGGAGGACTTGGGCAGGCTGTCCCGATGGACGGATGATGGAAGACCGACCCTCATACAGTGGGGGTACGGGTGGATCCGAAGCCCGGGTCGGGAATCTGGAGGACCTCGATAGTACCCTCTCCACTACCTCAAAAGCCGAAGGAGAGCCACTCTCACCAGCCTCTGAGAGCAATCTCCTCGGATCCAAGGAAGGGATCGGGGTCGGAGCCGATGCAGTCGGCGCCGAGGCAGAGGTGTGCTCCGACGCCAACAGCGCCGAAGACACAGCAACTTCCTCAGATCCGACGCTCAGCCCTTGGCCCCGAGAGCTCGGGTCTGACAAGCTCGAAGGTATAGTCGGCATCGAAGAGACCACAGCTATCGGCGCCGACAATTCCCCGGGTCCGAAAGGGCCTGGATCCGATGACTCCGAGACCCAAAAACAAGTCGGAGAAGGAGTGATCGGGGCAAATATGGGAGCCGCACTCCCCCCAGAGGGGGGGGGGAGGCAAGAGCATCCCCATCTGCATTTGGGTCTGCAAGAACAGACGCATCATCCGATCCATATCCGCTTCGGAGATGCTTCGGGTTGACCTGGACGAAGTAGTAGAGGTGGGCCGGGAGGGCCGCCTCGAAGATCTTGAGGGAGACCTATCCTCCTCCTCTGGCGGGAAACAGGGCAAACGGCGCCGAGAGGAGGGGGATCCGGAGACCCTCGAGGGAGACTTAGGCAGTTTTACTGGCAGAGCCGAAGGATGAGGTTCGGCCCGCCTTTTGTGGGACTTATGTCCTTCCTTATCCTTGTGCCTCTTCTGTCTAAGGGAAGAGGCACTAGTTTCCCCAGAGCTCAAACCCAATGAGGGAGGTTGAGTCCCGGGTAGAGATAAGGGGATAGACGGCGCCAAAGCTGCCGAAGCAGCTGGAGCCCGAATGGGAGAGGAAGAAGAAGCTGACTCCTGGGGGAGCTTTCCCGCCAGGATCAGCTTGTTCTTCCTATCCCGAAGTGCCCGGGGGTTAAAGGCCGTGCAGATCTGGCAGGCCTCTGACAAATGGGTTGCCCCCAGGCACAAAACGCACTGAGTGTGGCCATCAGCTGGGGAAAGCTTGCGGCCACACTCAGTACATTTAGAAAAAACGGCCTTATGCCCTTCAGACATCATTCACACACACACCCAAACACTAGGAGGGGGAGGGGAGTGAAGATAAGCTAGTGATTAAATTAACAAAAAAAGGGACCAAAAACTAGCACAAGAAGTAGAAAAAGGGGCTAACACACACACAACGGCAACTTTGTTTGAAAAAAGTTGGTTTAAAACCAGCAGTGATCTCACCCAGCCAGGAGCTCTTCACAGGGAAGCTTCTTCAGCCGCAGCAAAAAAATGATCTGAAGTAATGTGGTTGGTAGTAGGGGATTATGGGTAGGGGAGGAGCTAGGAGCTCGGATCTTGGAGCTTGGAAAGCTGCCGGATCAGATCCGAGGTCGGATCCGACACCCACAGGTTGCAGATCAAATGAAGTAACTACTTCAGATGCAGCTGTTATAAAAGGGATAATAAGTAGGGCATATAAAATACTGAATGATAACTTTAAGAATCAATCAGAGGATGTTAGAAAAGATTGTGAAGAGAGACTAGAAAAACAATTTACAAAAAAGCAATGGGAAGACATATGCTCCCAAGTTTACAACTGAGCCCAAAAGGTTTAGGATCTTTGCATGGAAATGTTTGTTTAGCTATGCTTATAGCCCAAGCAAACTTCAAAGAAATTTTCCTCAGGTAGACAGCAAATGTTGGAGGCATGATGGAGAAGAAAGAGGTAACTGGGAACATATGTTTTGGGACTGTAATGAGTTGGCAGATTTTAAAACTTCCGTACAAGTGCTCTGTTAGAACTATTGGGTGAGCAAATGGCTGTAAGTAAATTATTCTTTTGAGCTGGGATACAGGATCTGAATTGCCTAGACATAGTAAGACCTTATTAAGTTTAATTCTGCTGGCTACAAAAAAAGCAATTACTAGAAACTGGAAATCAACGTCTATATCAACTATATTTGAGGTATTGAGCATTATAAAAGAGATAAAAGAACTGGAAGAGAAGGAGTAAATTACATGGAAGTAAAAATTGTGGGAAGAATACATGCATAATAATGTTCAGGAGGAGGAGTGAGGTTTAAGGGGAGGCAGAAATTCAACATTATTTGTAATGTTGGACTGATGACAGTAGCAAAGAAAATATATGTAATGTATTTAAATGGAAAATGTTAAAATGCTTTTTATTTTCTGTTAATGTCTGTTTAACCTATGTCATAAGTGATAATTTATAAAGATGTTTAAAAAATGAGATAAGACATGTGAAATGAGGTGCCAGAAAACAATTCATTACACAATCTGAAAGGGAAGAAGAAGTATGATACAACTTTGTACCTTAAAGAATAGGTCAGGTACCAGATGGTGGAAAAGAAATGTAAGGCATGAGTGACAGAAGAAAAAGTCTGATAACTAAGAGTGATGAAAGTAAGCAGACAGGACATTTTTCAGGAACGGTGAAAGAGAGGCTGCAGCTGTGAAAAATGGTTGAGTAGGTAAAAAAGAAAATTGTATTACTCTTACCAGTTTTTAATATGTCTACAGTAGATTTGATAGCTAAAGATTAAATATGGAGTCACCAATGAATTAGTAACAGAGAGAAGGAAGAGTGGAATCAAATTAGAGACTCCGAACAACAGAAAGCAGCTCCAAAATAAGGTACTGACCAGCACAGAGATGCTAGAAAGATGAGTGCAAGGGAATTTTACCTCCCAAATGTCCAGATTTTTGCCTCATATTTTTGGTGTGTTCCTCATAGAATTTGTGGTTTTCTGGCAAATCACTGCGGAATGAAGTCACTAAATAATGATATACATAGGTTCATAGGTTCATAGGTTGGTACTAGGCTATCAGCCCTAGGGCCTATACAAGCCTAGCCATAACAATTCCCTGGCTATTTCTTCCAACACTATTTACTTCCCTGGACCCCTGTCTAGCAGGGTGATTGACGTGATCCCTGGGGTGAATTTCCTTTCTCCCATCCAATCATCAAGGTTCCTTTTGAAGAGAGCCAAAGAGGCACTCTGCTTGACATGTATGGGCAATCTATTCCAGAGTCTGGGGAGTCTCTGGGTCAGGAACCTATCCCTCCAGCATGTTTTGTGTATTGTGATGACAAGGTTTAGATCCCTGGAGCATGTGGCTCTGAGGGATTGGGATTTCTTTAAGTGTAGCATGTCCAACAGCTCTGGGTTTGACATGGCCTTGTATGTTAAGCAGAGATTGCCTCTGAGTAGACGATATGCGACAGAGTATAGCTGGAGT
>NC_056733.1:1828773774-1828802479 GCF_019279795.1 Protopterus annectens | reverse complement strand
GAAATTTTTGGGCAAAATAATTTAGCACCATAGAAAAGGTCGCTGACGAGAACATCCGCTTCCCGTACATGTCCATAGTCCTAGACTCCTTGTTAGGAGGATGGACGGGCACTATAGGATCAGCAAGCTCCTTCTTGGTGGCTGCAGTCACTACCATAGCATCCACAGAGATGCCTTTGGTCAAAAATTCTTTGTCCTTGGGGGCAGTGATAAACTTTGAAGGTCTCCTGGGGGTGGGGTCCACAGAGTCAGGAGCGGTCCAGGCCTTCTTTGCCACCACCTGCATAAGGGGGTCAAAAGGAGGGGACACCCAGGAGGTGGAAGGGCGAGAGCCAAACGCCTCAAGATACACCGATTCATCCTCTGAAGGGTTGAGGGCTGGCCAATTCCCCCTCTGTTTTAGGATCTCGAGGATATCTGCAAAAGAGACATCTTCAGAGGGGGAATGAGGGGACCCTTCAGAATCCTCTAAATCGGTGTCAGAAGTGACAGACTCAGGGGAGTCAATGTGCTTCCTCTTGCACTGCCTCTTCCTAGGAGGCTCTCCTACCGGGTCAGTAGAGGCCTCGGAAGAGGAGGAGATCCCCACTGGGGATACTTGAGGAGCTGGCTCTCTGCGATCCGGGATGAGGGAGTGAGCAGAAATCACCGGAGGCACCGTGGAGGGAGGGGCAGATGGAGCCGACTGTGGTGTCGAACCAGGTTCTAACACGCTCCTCATGACCTCGAAGGCACCCCTGTCAGGCAGAGCCAGAGGTCTCCACTCCGAAAAGCTGAAAACCTCCCCCGGAACAGACAGTGATGGCTCCGAGGCCGATGTCGGAGCCGAACTCACCAGCGCCGAAGCACCGAGAAGGGTCCGATGCCACTGGCCCCCTCGGAGCCGATGAGGGAAATCCGGCGCCGAGATTCCTATAAGAAAAAAACGGAGCAGACGACGGTACCGAAGACAACGGTATCGGTTCCGACGCAGCCACAGTCTCGGGTCTGAGCCGCCCCGGCTCCGAACTCAAAGGAGTCGGAGGAGGAATATTCTGAGTGATGGGATTAGCCATCGACTGTTGAGTCGGGCTTTGAAGCATCTGGGCCAGTGCCTCGGACTTAAGAAGTCGACTCACTACTCTCTGAAGGTCATGATCTGAAAGTCTCGACGACCTAGAGGAGTGAGATCTATGGCTCCGTTCAGACAGCAATGGAGATGCTGGAGCCGAATGAACGGAGCCGATAGATGGTGACCGGGACCTTTTTCTGGAGGCCGGTTCCGACAATCTGATCTCACCGGTGTCTGGCTCGGCTCCAGCCGGAGCCGAGGAAATAGCAGGGACATGAGTTCGAGAATCATCAGCTCCGGCCGGAGCCGATGTTCGAACAGCCTTCGAAGCCCCAGAAGACGACTCAGATACCGGAGCCGATGGTCTGGTAGGCTTCGAGGGTTTCCCCGAAGACTGAGTCGGGGGACCCTCAGGCTTCAATAAGCCCCTTAGAATGAGCTTATTTTTATGCTCCTGCAGGACTCTAGGTCTGAAGCCATGGCAAACAGCACATGAGTCCTGCAGGTGCAAAGGTCCCAGGCAGTACACACAAGAAGTGTGACCGTCTGTCAGAGACATCTTCTGACAGCACGAGTCACACTTCTTAAAGCCTGAGACCTTTGAATCCTTAGACATGACTAAAGTAGAAAAAATGTAACCACACAATCACACACATACACACACACACCGATTACACTTATTAGAAATTTAAATTAAACTTCAATTAAATTAAATTACAAGTAATTTAGAAATTTAAGTCCCAACAAACACACTCACTCCAACTAGTAGGAAGGGAGGGACTGGGCCTAAGGCCCAAGGGAAGAACTCAAGTGAGTTTCAGGAAAAAAAAGGGAAAATTTGACTGGAAAAGGAAGGGATCTACTTTCTTAATAAAACTATGAAGAAAACTAACTTAAAGGGGAGCTTAACTAAGATATTAACTAGTTTTTTTAAACTGACCTGACGAGCCAGTTGAAACACACCTCGATCACTATAGTGGCAAACGAGATCTGAGGAGTTACCGCCTAGCATTGTGGGATATAGGGGAGCCTCGAGCCGGTGGAACTAGCTCTCGAGCTTTTGGAGTGGCCGAGTCGGAGCCGAGGTTCGGCTCCGAACCCATCCAGCAAGAATGAAGGCAAGATAGACAACTTAACATCTTACATTTAAAGGCTCACTGCTGCTTTTCAGCTGTGAGAAACATTTCTGCAGTTTGTTCTAAGTAATGGGGATATTTGTAGCATTTCCATATTCAGGCTTGTATTTGGGCCTAGTGTTTGTGGCGGCTGTGTGTCTGTGCACATATTCAGGGACATCTTGGTTTAGCCAAAGCCATCAGGCATTTCAGTGAGAGAGAATTGTTTGAAGTCATTGGCTGACTAAGGTCACCTGGACTACAGCTTATACTAAGCACCTCTGTGGTTCTTTTGAGATTTCTTTCTTAAAAGCTGTCTCAGGTTTCAACTTTCTGTTACCTAAGAAGTTCAGTTGCAAGTGGTCTGCCATTTCACACTGAGCTAATCGAAGGAAGGACACTGAGGAAACTCAGAGCTATAATATATAACATTAAGTATCCTGTTTTTTGTTTATTTTGTTCTTTATTTCTTTGTTATTTATAGCACTTTGTGTACTGTGTATTTTTCTATCTAGTTTCACTGTTTGTGAGGTATTAACTGGAAATTATCCACTTTTATTAAGCATCTGTTGGGTTGTTTGTTTCTGATAACTTGTTGCAGTTAAACTCTTTTTTCTCGAGGCTCCTTTAGCTGTTTAAACTTTCATTTAAAGGCTCACTGCAGCGTTTCAGCTATGAGAAACATTTCTGCAGTTTGTTCTAAGTAGTGGGAATATTTGTAGCATTTCCATATTCAGGCTTGTATTTGGGCCTAGTGTTTCTGGAGGCTGTGTGTCTGAGCACATATTCAGGGACATCTTGGTTTAGCCAAAGCCATCAGGCATTTCAGTGAGAGAGAATTGTTTGAGGTCATTGGCTGACTGAGGTCACCTAGACTACAGCTTAGACTAAGCACCTCACTGGTTCTTTTGAGATTTCTTTCTTAAAAGCTGTCTCAGGTTTCAACTTTATGTTACCTAAGAAGTTCAGTTGTGAGTGTTCTGCCATTTCACATTGAGCTAATCGAAAGAAGGACACTGAGAAAACTCTGAGCTATAATATATAACATTAAGTATCTTGTTTGTTGTTTTTTTTTCTTTATTTCTTTGTTATTTATAGCACTTTGTGTACTGTGTATTTTTCTAGCTAGTTTCACTGTGTGTGAGGTATTAACTGGAAATTGTCCACTTTTATTAAGCAATTATTGGGTTGTTTGTTTCTGATAACTTGTTGCAGTTAAACTTTTTATTTTAGTGGCTCCTTTAGCTGTTTAAAAATAGAAGTTATGTTCTTACCATAACGTTCCATGTTAGTTGTCTTCTTCTCGCCTTCTTCTTGCTGGATGGGTTCGGAGCCGACCTCGGCTCCGACTGCCACTCTAAAGCTCGAGAGTTGGTTCCACCGCTCGAGGCTCCCTATATCCCACAATGCTAGGGCGAGAGTTACCTCAGATCTCGTCTGTAAGCTAACCCCAGCTTATAACAGAAACAGTATAACTGTGAAAAACAGAATCCACCTCTAACAACAGGAAGAAGAAGGGTGACCTACATCCTGAAACAAGAAATATGCATAATAGCATATAGCTAAGAAAGAGGTGGTAGAAAGAGAGGTCACGATCAAAACTCCTCTAGGTCTGTCCAGGCCAGGGGAAGGAGGGTGGGAAGAAGAAGAAGAGAAGAAGACAACTAACATGGAACGTTATGGTAAGAACATAACTTCTATATGTTAAGTTGTCTATCTCTTCATTCTTGCTGGATGGGACCGTCCTAGCACCTTGTCCTGGGTGGCCTAACGAACAGACTCCTGAGAACAGTGGAACCAAAATTAGCTCTATGCCTAGAAGCTAAATCCAACTTATAATGGGAAATAAAAGTGTGAGGAGTAGCCCAAGTAGCCGCTGCACAAATGGTGTCAATAGGCAGTCTGTCTTGGAAGGCTAAGGAAGTAGCCAAAGCTCTGGTGGAATGGGCTTTAGGCTTATTAGGCAGTTTTTTGTGTCTAATCTCATAAACAAGGGTAATCAGAGATGTTAGCCATCTGGATAAAGATACCTTTGAAACTGGAAGTCCCTTTCTGCTTTCGCATAGGAGACAAACAGCTGATCAGATTTTCTGAATTGTTACGACCTGACCAAGTAGTACCTTAATTGACGATGAACATCCAGACAGTGTAATTTTGTTCAGACCTATTTGAATACTCCGGAAAAAACAGGGAGGTCAATGCATTGGTTTAGATTTGATGTTGAAACCACCTTAGGCAAAAAGGACGGGTTAGTTAAAAGGAAACTCTGTCCTTATGGAACACAAGGTAAGGAGAACGACAACTGAGTGCTTGAAGTTCTGAAATTCTTCTAGCTGATGTGATAGCCACCAGAAAGAGAGTTTTCCATGATAATAATTTTAAGGAACATGAAGCTGCAGGTTCGAAAGGGGAAAGAATCAAAGAAGCAAGAACTAAATTTAGGTCCCAAGGAGAAGGAGGATTTCTTACAGGAGGTCTGAGAAAGAAAACTCCTTTCAAAAACTTTGCAGAGTTTGTGGGACATTAGGGCGGATTCAGAAATACCCACATGGAAATTAGAAATAGCTGCCAATTGAACCTTAAGAGTAGATGGAGATGAACCTGCATGGAAGAGTTCAGCAAGAAAATTGAGGACTAGTTGGATGGAAGCAGTGAAAGGATCTATGTCCTTTCCTTGTGCCCAATATGAAAATCGTTTCCACTTACTCAAATAAATCTTTCGAGTGGAAGATTTATGGGAAGCTATCAAAATATCTCTAACAGAGTGAGATAATTGAGGAAGCCTGGCTACGGTTGGAAGTGGAGGAACCAAGCAGTGAGGTTCAGAGAGGGAGGAGCGATGAAACTGACCCGACTGATGGATCAAATGATCTGGAACTAGGTCCAGATTCCACGGTCGCTCAAAAGAAATCGATGCAGAAAGGGAACCACACTTGTCGAGGCCAGTAAGGAGCAATGAGGATCAATGAGGCCTTCTGAGCGATAGCTTTCTGTATTACTTGAGAGATCAGTGGGAAAGGAGGAAATGCATACAGAAGTCCCGGGGCCAAACTTGGACTAAGCGTCCCTGCTGGGTTGGCCTGGTAAAGGGAATAGAGTGAAGTATTCTCTGCACTTGCTGTTTTGGGTAGTAGCAAAAGATCGCAGCAAGGCTGACCCCACTTGAGAAAAATCTCTCACTACAGAGTCTTTCAGAGACCACTCGTGAGGCATGAGAATAGCTCTGCTCAACTTGTCCGCAATGTGATTGGACTTCCGGGATGTCGTTGCTATCAGAAAACGCTGAGAAGAAATCGCCCATTGCCACAGTCTGAGTGCTTCTCGACACAGGGGTATGATCTGGTTCCGCCTTGTTTGTTGATGTACCACACTACAGACATATTGTTTGTCTGGATTGCAATCGCTCCCAAGGGAAGAGAGTGTTGAAGGCTTTACAACGCTAAAAGCACTCCTCTCCACTCCAGAACATTTATGTGCAAGTGGCATTCGTTTGGTTGCCATGTGCCCTGGACTGTCCTGCCCTGATAATGCCCCCACCCGATCAGGGAGGCATCCGTTGTCAGAGTAGCAACCGGAGGAGGTGGAACAAATGGTCTCCCCAACAGGAGCTGGGGGGAAGACATCCACCACATGAGATGCTTTTGCACGCTTGCGTGATCATAATGGTGTGAGACATTGGAAGTTCCTGGTATGACCATTGAGAAAAGAGCATCCACTGAAGGATCCGCATGTGGTATCTGGCCAATGGAAGGAGGGTATGGCCGCTGCCATGATTCCCAACACCTTTAGAACTAACCTGGCTTTGGCTCTGTTGTTGTTGAGAAGTAGTGATACCAATTTTTGAATGTCTGATATCCTTTGGTTCGTTAGTGTTGCAGACATGTTTACAGTATCTAATTTTGCGCCTATGTAGGTAATAGTACGACAAGGCGACAAAACAGACTTTCGCAATTTATTGAGATACCCAGTTTTTGACAGGCGAAGGTGTAATCTCTGGCCATCAGAAGGAGATGCTTGGTGGGAGCTGTGAGGAGCCAGTCGTCCAAATATGGAAACACCTGGAATCCTTGTCGTCTCAGGTGAGAAGCTACCACTGCCATGCATTTGGTAAACACCGGGGCAGTGGTGAGACCAAAGGGCAGGGCCCTGAATTGAAAAATGACTGGTTCCCAGCCTGAAGCGGAGGAATCTTCTGGGCGTCTGTTCATTTTATGTGATAGTACGCGTCCTGAAGGTCTATAGAGCACATCCAGTTTCCTTTTCCCAATAGAGGAAGAATGGATTGCAGCGTGACCATCGAAATCTTGTTTTCTTGACCGATCTGTTCAAGATACTGAGATCCAAAATTGGTCTCCAGTCCCCTGTTTTCTTTGGAACTAAAAAGAACCTTGAGTAGATTCGGATCCTAGTTGGTCTGCTGGCACTGGCTGAATAGCTCTTTTGCAAGCAGTTTTGAAATTTCCAAAGCTGCTATATCCCTTTGAGCGGTGGGACATCCGGAAGGGATTTTTTGACTGATTTGGAAAGCGAAGACAGGGAATAGAATAACCTTCGAAATGATGGACTGTACCCATTTGTCTTGTGTCAAGGATAGCCAGGCTTCTGGGTACAGTGACAATCTTCCCCGACTGCCTCGAAGATGGGCAGTCGGGCAACACCTCAGGGATGCTGAAAGGGCTTATCGGAGAACGTTTCTCGATTGCCCTGGTTCTGCGGACCCCTCTGCCTCTAGGCGGCGTCTACCATTGTTGTTCCCCTCTGCCTCTGGCGGGAACCGACTCTGTCGTCAGGCGAAGTCCCTTGGGATTGTTTACGGAACCACATCTTTCCCCCTTCTGGCCTTTGGGGTAAGGCCTAGAAGGAGTAGAAAACGGACTCCGGCGGCAGAAAGGGTCTTGCCATCAGTCTCGCACCTAGTCAGGGTTTCTTTCACTTGTGGACCAAAAAGAGATGATCCATCAAAAGGGGAGTTCGTGAAAGACGTCTTGAAAGGTTCCGCAAAATTGCATAGCCGCATCCAGGCATGCCTACGTAAGGCTACCCCTGTTCCTGCGGCTCTGCTCGCTCCTTCGGCCGCATAAGAGGAGGCGCATGGAGGAGTTGGAAATAGAATTAAGGATAGCCAGCTGCGTGTTCATTTTCTCTTGGAAACCCGCAGCTGTAGGGTCCTTCAGCATTTCACTTGCTTCTTTGATCAAATCCCTTTGAAGACGAGTGAAATGGCACAGGCATTCAGCGACGCATAGTAAATGTCGCTGAGGAGAACATCCGCTTCCGTACCTATCCATGCACCTAGATTCCTTGTTAGGTGGATGGACAGGCACTGAAGGATCGGCCAGTTCCTTCTTTGTGGCGGCAGCTACCACCATAGCATCCACAGAGACTCCTTTTGATAAAAATTCCTTGTCTGATGGAGCTGTGATGAATTTGGAGGGTCTCCTGGGAGTGGGGTCCACTGAATCAGGAGCCGTCCATGCCTTTAGCAACCACCTGCATGAGGGGGTCGAAGGGGGACACCCAGGAGGTGGAAGGGCGAGAGCCAAACGCCTCAAGATACACAGATTCGTCCTCCGAAGGGTTGAGGGCTGGCCAATTTCCCCTCTGTTTAAGGATCTCCAGAATGTCTGCAAATGAGACATCTTCAGAAGGGAACGGGGGAACCCTCAGAATCATCCAGATCTGTGTCCGGCGTGATAGACTCAGGTGAGTCAATGTGCTTCCTCTTGCACTTCCCTTCCGAGGGGCTCTTCTGCCAAATCAGGAGGCCTCGGAAGAGGATGAGATACCCAAAGGGAGCAGCTGAGGGGTTGGCTGGCTGGGGTCCGGGATTAGGGAGTGAGTCGACTTACACTGAGGCGGCATAGAGGGAGGGGCTGGCCGGGCCGACTGTGGAGTAGAGCCAGGCTCTAACACACTCCGCATGACCTCGAAAGCACCCCTGTCAGGCAGAGCCAGAGGTCCCGCTCCGAGGGAGCTAAGGACCCTCGGCACCGACAGTGATGGCTCGAGGCGATGTCGGAGCCGAACTCACCAGCGCCAAGCACCGAGGGAGAGGGGTCGGACAAGGGTCCGATGCCACTCACCCCTCGAGCCGACGAGGAAGTCGGCCGAGATTCCTCCATGGAAGAAAACGGAGCCGGCGGAGCCGAAGACAATTGTCTCGGCTCCGAGGTGACCACAGTCTCGGTTCCGACACGACCCGGCTCCGAGCTCAAAAGAGTCGAAGGAGGAAGGAGTTGATGGACCGGGACAGGCACCGACTGATGAGTCGGCTCTGAAGCATCTGGGCTAGTGCCTCAGACTTGAGTAGTCGACTCACCACCCTCTGAAGGTCATGATCGGACAACCTCGATGACCTAGAGGAATGAGACCTTTGGCTCCGTTCAGACAGCAGGGGAGATCCTGGAGCCGAATGAACGGAGCCAAGAGAAGGTGACCTAGACCTCTTTCTGGTTGTCGGCTCCGAAGATCTTGTCGAGCCGACACGGTACCTCGATAACCTCGGCTCGGCGGGCCGAGGAAGCCACAGAAACTGTGGACTGAGTCTTATCGGCTCCAGCGGAGCCGATAAAGGCAAAGGTTGAACAACCTGAGGTCTCGGCTCAGAAGCCGGAGCGAAGACCTCGATGCCTTGGAGGGCTTCCTGTTGAGACAGACAGGGAATCCTCAGGCTTCAACAAGCCTCTCAATATGAGCTTGTTTTCTTTCCTGCAGGACCCTGGGGCTGAAGCCATGGCAAACAGCACAGGAGTCCTGCAGGTGCAAAGGCCCCAGACAATAGACACAAGCAGTGTGAGCGTCTGTCAGAGACATTTTCTGACAGCACGCATCACACTTCTTGAATCGAGACCTTTGCTTCTTTAGACATAGCCTAACTGGTGAACACAAACACACACTCAAACACACCAGTTATACCCTGTCAAAATAATTACTTTAGTAAAAATACTAAAAATAAAGTACAATAAAGTACAATAAACAGTAGCTTAAACTACACAAACACTCCCTAGGAAAAGGGAAGGCCCAAGGCCCAAGGGAAGAACTAAAAGTTCTTTTAAAGAAAAAACGGGAAAAAATTAGGTCGGGGATAAAGTTCAATGAACTACACTAATTTGACAATAATTAAACTAAAAAAAAAAAAGGGGTAAACAGAGTAACTTTTAATAGAAAAAGCTTAAACTCACCAGGAACCGGTAGAACAACCAACCTCGAAGCTGTAGCGGCAAACGAGATCTGAGGTAACTCTCGCCTAGCATTGTGGGATATAAGGGGAGCCTCGAGCCGGTGGAACCAACTCTCGAGCTTTAGAGGTGGCCGAGGTCGGCTCCGAACCCATCCAGCAAGAATGAAGGCGAGATAGACAACTTAACATCTTTCATTTAAAGGCTCACTGCTTCTTTTCAGCTGTGAGAAACATTTCTGCAGTTTGTTCTAAGTAGTGGGGATATTTGTAGCATTTCCATACTCAGGCTTGTATTTGGGCCTAGTGTTTGTGGAGGCTGTGTGTCTGAGCACATATTCAGGGACATCTTGGTTTATCCAAAGCCATCAGGCATTTCAGTGTGAGAGAATTGTTTGAGGTCATTGGCTGACAGAGGTCACCTGGAGTACAGCTTAGACTAAGCACCTCATGGTTTTTTTTTGAGATTTCTTTCTTAAAAGCTGTCTCAGGTTTCAACTTTCTGTTACCTAAGAAGTTCAGTTGTGAGTGTTCTGCCATTTCACACTGAGCTAATCGAAGGAAGGACACTGAGAAAACTCAGCGCTATAATATATAACATTAAGTATCCTGTTTTTTGTTTATTTTTTTCTTTATTTTTTTGTTATTTATAGCACTTTGTGTGCTGTGTATTTTTCTAGCTAGTTTCACTGTGTGTAAGGTATTAACTGGAAATTGTCCACTTTTATTAAGCATCTGTTGGGTTGTTTGTTTCTGATAACATGTTGCAGTTAAACTCTTTTTTCTCGAGGCTTCTTTAGCTGTTTAAACTTTCATTTAAAGGCTCACTGCTGCTTTTCAGCTGTGAGAAACATTTCTGCAGTTTGTTCTAAGTAGTGAGGATATTTGTAGCATTTCCATATTCAGGCTTGTATTTGGGCCTAGTGTTTGTGGAGGCTGTGTGTCTGAGCACATATTCAGGGACATCTTGTTTTAGTCAAAGCCATCAGGCATTTCACTGAGAGAGAATTGTTTGTGGTCATTGGCTGACTGAGGTCACCTGGACTACAGCTTAGACTAAGCACCTCATTGGTTCTTTTGAGATTTCTTTCTTAAACGCTGTCTCAGGTTTCAACTTTCTGTTACCTAAGAAGTTCAGTTGTGAGTGTTCTGCCATTTTACACTGAGTTAATCGAAGGGAGGACACTGAGGAAACTCTGAGCTATAATATATAACATTAAGTATCCTGTTTTTTGTTTATTTTGTTATTTATTTCTTTGTTATTTATAGCATTTTGTGTAGTGTATATTTTTCTAGCTAGTTTCACTGTGTGTGAGGTATTAACTGGAAATTGTCCACTTTTATTAAACAACTATTGTGTTGTTTGTTTCTGATAACTTGTTGCAGTTAAACTTTTTATTTTAGAGGCTCCGTTAGCTGTTTAAAACTTTCATTTAAAGGCTCACTGCTGCGTTTCAGCTGTGAGAAACATTTCTGCAGTTTGTTCTAAGTAGTGGGGATATTTGTAGCATTTCCATATTGAGGCTTGCATTTGGGCCTAGTGTTTGTGGAGGCTGTGTGTCTTAGGACATATTCAGGGACATCTTGGTTTAGCCAAAGCCATCAGGCATTTCAGTGAGAGAGAATTGTTTGAGGTCATTGGCTGACTGAGGTCACCTGGACTACAGCTTAGACTAAGCACCTCATTGGTTCTTTTGAGATTTCTTTCTTAAAAGCTGTCTCAGGTTTCAACTTTCTGTTACCTAAGGAGTTCAGTTGTGAGTGTTCTGCCATTTCACACTGAGCTAATCAAAGGAAGAACACTGAGGAAACTCTGAGCTATAATATATAACATTAAGTATCCTGTTTTTTGTTTATTTTGTTCTTTATTTCTTTGTTATTTATAGCACTTTGTGTACTGTGCATTTTTCTAGCTAGTTTCACTGTGTGTGAGGTATTAACTGGAAATTGTCCACTTTTATTAAGCATCTGTTGGGTTGTTTGTTTCTGATAACTTGTTGCAGTTAAACTCTTTTTTTATAGAGGCTCCTTTAGCTGTTTAAAACTTTCATTTAAAGGCTCACTGCTGCTTTTCAGCTGTGAGAAACATTTCTGCAGTTTGTTCTAAGTAGTGGGGATATTTGTAGCATTTCCATACTCAGGCTTGTATTTGGGCCTAGTGTTTGTGGAGGCTGTGTGTCTGAGCACATATTCAGGGACATCTTGGTTTAGCCAAAGCCATCAGGCATTTCAGTGCGAGAGAATTGTTTGAGGTCATTCGCTGACGGAGGTCACCTGGACTACAGCTTAGACTAAGCACCTCATTGGTTCTTTTGAGATTTCTTTCTCAAAAACTGTCTCAGGTTTCACCTTTCTGTTACTTAAAAAGTTCAGTTGTGAGTGTTCTGCCATTTCACACTGAGCTAATCGAATGGAGGACACTAAGGAAACTTGGAGCTATAATATATAACATGAAGTATCCTGTTTTTTGTTAATTTTGTTCTTTATTTCTTTGTTATTTATAGCACTTTGTGTACTGTGTATTTTTCTAGCTAGTTTCAATGTGTGTGAGGTATTAACTGGAAATTGTCCACTTTTATTAAGCATTGGTTGGGTTGTTTGTTTCTGATAACTTGTTGCAGTTAAACTTTTTTTTCTAGAGGCTCCTTTAGCTGTTTAAAACTTTCATTTAAAGTCTCACTGCTGCTTTTCAGCTGTGAGAAACATTTCTGCAGTTTGTTCTAAGTAGTGGGGATATTTGTAGCATTTCCATATTCAGGCTTGTATTTGGGCCTAGTGTTTGTGGAGGCTGTGTGTCTGAGCACATATTCAGGGACATCTTGGTTTAGCCAAAGCCACCAGCCATTTCAGTGAGAGAGAATTGTTTGAGGTCATTGGCTGACTGAGGTCACCTGGACTACAGCTTAGACTAAGCACCTCATTGGTTCGTTTGAGATTTCTTTCTTAAACGCTGTCTCAGGTTTCAACTTTCTGTTACCTAAGAAGTTCACTTGTGAGTGTTCTGCCATTTCACACTGAGCTAATCGAATGGAAGACACTAAGAAAACTCTGAGCTATAATATATAACATTAAGTATCCTGTTTTTTGTTTATTTTGTTCTTTATTTCTTTGTTATTTATAGCACTTTGTGTACTGTGTATTTTTCTAGCTAGTTTCACTGTGTGTGAGGTATTAACTGGAAATTGTCCTCTTTTATTAAGCAACTATTGGGTTGTTTGTTTCTGATAACTTGTTGCAGTTAAACTTTTTATTTTACAGGCTCCTTTAGCTGTTTAAAACTTTCATTTAAAGACTCACTGCTGCGTTTCAGCTGTGAGAAACATTTCTGTAGTTTGTTCTAAGTAGTGGGGATATTTGTAGCATTTCCATACTCAGGCTTGTATTTGGGCCTAGTGTTTGTGG
This sequence comes from Protopterus annectens, assembly GCF_019279795.1. Lineage (NCBI taxonomy): Eukaryota > Metazoa > Chordata > Ceratodontiformes > Protopteridae > Protopterus > Protopterus annectens. Next base: position 1,828,789,734 of record NC_056733.1, on the reverse strand, counting down.
AGGCTGTGTGTCTGAGCACATATTCAGGGACATCTTGGTTTAGACAAAACCATCAGGCATTTCAGTGCGAGAGAATTGTTTGAGGTCATTGGCTGACGGAGGTCACCTGGACTACAGCTTAGACTAAGCACCTCATTGGTTCTTTTGAAATTTCTTTCTTAGAAGCTGTCTCAGGTTTCAACTTTCTGTTACCTATGGAGTTCAGTTGTGCGTGTTCTGCCATTTCACTCTGAGCTAATCAAAGGAAGAACACTGAGGAAACTCGGAGCTATAATATATAACATTAAGTATCCTGTTTTTTGTTTATTTTGTTCTTCATTTTGTTGTTATTTATAGCATTTTGTGTACTGTGTATTTTTCTAGCTACTTTCACTGTGTGTGAGGTATTTTATTAGTTTGAAACCACTGTTAGCATGTAACTAAGAATATTTGCATCATCTTTCTCAAACCTATTTAACTAGGTCCAAGTGCGTATGACACAAGGATGCAACAAATTGTGCCATCATAGTACGAACATCAGGGAGGTTAGGGATCACCTATAGTTTTATCACAAGCGTTATGCTAGTTTTTATTAGTTTTTTAAAATGTTTCCCAATAGTTTTTAAACAGTATGTTTACAGTACACTTGAAAACCAGTTAGATTCTTAGATTCTTAGTTAAGCATAATGAAATTGTAGGATTCAATGAGAAGTTACCACATGTTTCTGGTTCTAATTCATTTTTTCACACTGTTTTTTATTGGAGGATTCTAGCAGCAACAAATTGATAAATATTAATATATTTTTATTTTATTATATTAATATTTTTTATTATATAAATATTTTTATCACAAAAACATTTTTATTACATTTATATTTATATCAATATTTTATTGTTATTAAATTCTTATATAATATATATTTATATTTATATAAACAATGTTTTAGTATTTATGGTTATTGAACAAGTGTATAGAGTATGTTTTGTGGACATCACCAGCATATACTAAACGCTATAGCATTTGTTGGTATAAATTTCAGTATACATTTGAACATCACGGCTGCTTTAAGAAAGAGAAGGTGTTTTGAATGAATTATTAATTAGTTAGTTAATTAATGGCGCCAAAACTGGCTTAAAAGACAAGGTTTGATGTATGGCAAATGGTTCTGATGAAATCTGTATAACAGATGAAAGCGCTTAACCCGTGTGTGTATGATCTACCCGTTTTTTCCTGTTTCGTGTAATAAAGAGCATTGTGTTAACTTCTGTACCGGTCTCGAGTGTTTGGGGTTCTACTTGCCACATTTTGGACTGTTGTTGTGATTATTCTACGCTCCTATTATTAACTGGAAATTGTCCACTTTTATTAAGCATCTGTTGGGTTGTTTGTTTCTGATAACTTGTTGCAGTTAAACTCTTTTTTCTAGAGGCTCCTTTAGCTGTTTAAAATTAGAAGTTATGTACCTACCATAACGTTCCATGTTAGTTGTCTTCTTCTCGCCTTCTTTCTTGCTGGATGGGTTCAGAGCTGAACCTCGGCTCCGACTCGGCCACTCCAAAAGCTCGAGAGCTAGTTCCACCGGCTCGAGGCTCCCCTGTATCCCACAATGCTAGGCGGTAACTCCTCAGATCTCATTTGTAAGCTAGGCCCAGCTAGGAAAATTCCATAATATAGGAGAAAAGGAATAACCCACCTCTATAGGCTGACTAAAAGGGTGCCCTAAACCTGACTGGGGAAATATATATATATATATATATATATATATATATATATATATATATATATATATATATATATATATATATATATATATATTTATATACATATATAGAGGTGGTAGAAAGGATAAAGGTCACAAAACAAACTCCTCTAGGTTTGTCCAGGCTAGGGGGAAGGAGGGTGGGGACTTAAGAAAGAAGGCGAAGAAGACAACTAACATGGAATGTTATGGTAGGTACATAACTTCTAAATGTTAAGTTGTCTATCTCGCCTTCATTCTTGCTGGATGGGACCGTGTCCCTAGCACCTTGTCCCGGGTGGCCTATCGGAACAGACTCTTGAGTACAGTGGAACCAAAGATGGCTCGGTCTCTAGAGGCTAAGTCCAACTTATAATGAGAAATGAAGGTATGGGGAGAAGCCCAAGTAGCTGCAGCACAAATCGAATCAATAGGCAGTCTGTCTTGGAAAGCTATAGATGTAGCTAAAGCTCTAGTTGAATGAGCCCTGGGTTTGGTTGGCAACTGTTGATGTCTGATCTCATACACAAAGGTAATCAATGAAGTAAGCCATCTAGAAAGAGATACCTTAGAAACTGGAAGACCCATTCTGCCTTCTGCATAGGAAACAAACAGTTGATCAGACTTCCTAAATTGTTTGGTCCTGTCTAAATAGTACCTAAGTTGGTGATGAACGTCTAACCAATATAATTTTTGTTCTGATCTGTTCGAATAGTTAGGAAAGAACACAGGAAGATCAATGGTTTGATTCAAATTTGCCGGGGGAAGCTACCTTAGGCAAAAAGGACGGGTTGGTACGTAAGGACACCCTATCCTTATGAAACAAAAGATAAGGGGATCGACTACACAGAGCATGAAGTTCAGAGACTCTTCTGGCTGAAGTAATAGCTACCAAAAAGAGTGTTTTCCAAGATAGCAATTTCATTGAGCATGAAGCCGCAGGTTCAAAGGGGGGAAGAATCAAGGACGTCAGAACCAAGTTGAGATCCCATAGAGGAAGAGGATCCCTGATAGGTGGTTTGAGGAGGAAAACTCCCTTTAAAAAGGCTTTGCAGAGTTTGTGAGACATAATGGAGGACTCTGAGACTCCAACATGAAAGTTAGATATAGCTGCCAATTGAACCTTGATGGTAGAAGGAGACGAACCTGAGTGGAAAAGTTTAGCTAGAAAATCTAGAACTGATTGAATGGCAGCAGTGAAAGGATCTATATCCTTTGAATGCGCCCAATAGGAAAAACGTTTCCACTTGCTATGATAAATTTTCCGAGTGGAAGATTTATGAGAGGCTATTAAAATATCTCGAACTGAGTGAGATATTAGAGGAAGCCTGGCTAGAGTTGGAATTGGAGAAACCATGCTGTGAGGTTCAGAGAAGGGAGAGAGCGGTGCAACTGACCCGACTGATGGGTCAAGAGGTCTGGAACTGGGTCCAGATGCCAGGGTTGCTCCAACAGATAACGGTGAGGAAATGGGAACCAAACCTGTCGAGGCCAGTAAGGGGCAATGAGGATCATGGAAGCTTTCTGAGCGATGGCTTTCTGTATTAGTTGAGATATCAGTGGAAAGGGAGGAAAAGCATACAGAAGTCCCCGGGGCCAATCGTGGACTAGAGCGTCTCTGCTGGGATGGCCTGGTTGGGGAAAGAGGGTGAAATAATCGTCGCACTTGCTGTTTTGGGGAGTAGCGAAAAGATCGCAGCAAGGCCAGCCCCACTTTCGAAAGACTTTGTCCAACACTGAATTCTTCAGAGACCACTCGTGAGGCATGAGAATTGCTCTGCTCAATTTGTCCGCAATCACATTGGACTTCCCGGGAATGTGCGTTGCTAACAGAAATCGCTGAAAAGAAATCGCCCATTGCCACAGTCTGAGTGCCTCTCAACAAAGGGGGTAAGATCTGGTTCCGCCTTGTTTGTTGATGTACCACACTACGGACATATTGTCTGTCTGATTTGCTATAGTTCCTTTGGGAAGAGAGTCTTGTAGGGCCTGCAATGCTAGAAGCACTGCTTTCATCTCTAGGACATTTATGTGCAAGTGGCGTTCGATAGGTTTCCATATGCCCTGAACTATCCTGCCCTGGTAATGACCCCCCCCCCCACCCGATCAGGGAGGCATCCATTGTCAGTGTAGCAACCGGAGGGGGAGGAACAAAGGGTCTTCCTAGGAAGAGTTGGGGTGATGTGATCCACCAAGAAAGATGATTCCTGCACGATTGTGTTATCTTAATGGAATGGGACATTGGAAGTTGTTGGTACGACCATTGTGTGAATAGCATCCATTGTAAGATTCTCATGTGGAATCTGGCTAAAGGAAGAAGAGGGATAGCAGCCGCCATTATCCCTAAGACCTTCAGGGCCAGTCTGACTTTGATTTTGTTGCTTTGCAAGACAAGAGAGACTTGTCTGTGTATGTCTGCTATTCTCTGCTCTGTGAGTCTGGCTGACATGCTGACTGTGTCTAGATTTGCGCCTATGACGGTAATAACACGACAAGGCGACAAGACAGACTTTTCGTAATTTATTGAAATGCCTAATGTTTGACATGTGTGAAAGGTATAGTCTCTGGCAAGAAGTAGGAGATGCCTGGTGGGTGCTGTAAGGAGACAGTCATCTAAATACAGAAACACTTGGAATCCTTGATGTCTCAGATGAGAGGCGACCACTGCCATGCATTTGATAAACACTCGGGGGGCTGTAGTGAGTCCAAAGGGCAGGGCCCTGAATTGGAAATGACTGGTTCCCAGTCGGCTCATTTTGATGTGGTAGTACGCATCCTGGAGATCTATGGAGCACATCCAGTTGTCCCGCCCCAAGAGGGGTAGAATGGACTGCAGCATGACCATCCAAAATTTTGTTTTCTTGACAGACTTGTTCAAGTTGCTGAGATCCAAAATGGGTCTCCAGTCCCCTGTTTTCTTTGGAACCAAAAATAATTTGGAGTAGATTCCGGACCCTTGTTGGTCTGCTGGAACTGGTTGAATGGCTCTTTTTGCAAGCAGCTTTGATATTTCTAGCGCTGCTTGCTCCCTTTCACTGGGTGGAACGTCTGGAAGGGATTTTTTGATTGCTTTGGAATGCGAAAGAATGGGATTGTATAGCCTTCAGAAATGATAGACTGTACCCACTTGTCTTGAGTTAGGGATTGCCAGGCTTCTGGGCACAGAGATAATCTTCCCCCGACTGCCTCCGAAGGTGGACAGTCGGGCAACACCTCAGGGATGCTGAAAGGGCTTGTCAGAGAAGGTCTCTCGACTGCCCTGATTCTGCGGACCCCCTCTGCCTCTAGGGCGGTGTCTACCATTATTGTTCCCCCCTCTGCCTCTAGAGGGGAACCGACTCTGTGCATCAGGCAAAGCTCTTTGAGATTGTTTGCAGAACCACATCTTTCCGCCCTTCTGGCCTTTGGGATAAGGCCTAGAAGGAGTAGAAAAATGGACTCCCACGGCAGAGAGAGTCTTGCCTTCAGTCTCGCACCTAGTCAGTGTTTCCTTCACTTGAGGACCAAAGAGGGATGATCCATCAAACGGGGAGTTAGTGAAGGATGCCTTGAAAGGGTCTGCAAAATTACATAGCCGCATCCAGGCGTGCCGACGTAAGGCCACACCTGTACCTGCCGCTCTACTCGCTCCATCCACCGCATACGAAAGGAGGTGCATGGAGGAGTTAACTATTGAGTTGAGGGTAGCCAGCTGAGAGTTCATCCTATCCTGAAAACCTGCAGCTGTTGGATCCTTTAACATTTCACTCGCTTCCTTGATCAAATCTCTCTGGAGACGAGTGAAATGACACAGGTAGTTCAGCGAGCGCATAGAAAAGGTCGCTGATGAGAACATCCGCTTCCCGTACCTGTCCATAGTCCTAGACTCCTTGTTAGGAGGATGGACGGGCACTGAAGGATCAGCTAGCTCCTTCTTGGTGGCTGCAGTCACCACCATAGCATCCACAGAGACGCCTTTGGTCAAAAACTCTTTGTCCTTTGGGGCAGTGATAAACTTTGAAGGTCTCATGGGGGTGGGGTCCACAGAGTCAGGAGCCGTCCAGGCCTTCTTTGCCATCACCTGCATAAGGGGGTCAAAAGGAGGGGACACCCAGGAGGTTGAAGGGCGAGAGCCAAACGCCTCAAGATACACTGATTCATCCTCTGAAGGGTTGAGGGCTGGCCAATTCCCCCTCTGTTTTAGGATCTCGAGGATGTCTGCAAAAGAGACATCTTCAGAGGGGGAATGAGGGGACCCTTCAGAATCCTCTAAATCGGTGTCAGAAGTGACAGACTCAGGGGAGTCGATGTGCTTCCTCTTGCACTGCCTCTTCCTAGGAGGCTCTCCTACCGGGTCAGGAGAGGCCTCGGAAGAGGAGGAGATCCCCACTGGGGATACTTGAGGAGCTGGCTCTCTGCGATCCGGGATGAGGGAGTGAGCAGAAATCACCGGAGGCACCGTGGAGGGAGGGGCAGATGGAGCCGACTGTGGTGTCGAACCAGGTTCTAACACGCTCCTCATGACCTCGAAGGCACCCCTGTCAGGCAGAGCCAGAGGTCTCCACTCTGAAAAGCTGAAAACCTCCCCCGGCACCGACAGTGATGGCTCCGAGGCCGATGTTGGAGCTGAACTCACCAGCGCCGAAGCACCGAGAGGGAGAGCGGGGCCGGACAAGGGTCCGATGCCACTCGCCCCCTCGGAGCCGACAAGGGAAATCCGGCGCCGAGATTCCTCCAAGGAAAAATCGGAGCAGACGACGGTACCGAAGACAATGGTATCGGTTCCGACGCAGCCACAGTCTCGGGTCCGAGCCGCCCCGGCTCCGAACTCAAAGGAGTCGAAGGAGGAATATTCTGAGTGATGGGATTAGCCATCGACTGTTGAGTCAGGCTTTGAAGCATCTGGGCCAGTGCCTCGGACTTAAGAAGTCGACTCACTACCCTCTGAAGGTCATGATCTGAAAGTCTCGATGACCTAGAGGAGTGAGATCTATGGCTCCATTCAGACAGCAATGGAGATGCTGGAGCCGAATGAACGGAGCCGATAGATGGTGACCGGGACCTTTTTCTGGAGGTCGGTTCCAACAATCTGATCAGAACCAACTCACCGGTGTCTGCCTCTGCTCCGGCCGGAGCCGAGGAAATAGCAGGGACACGAGTTCGAGAATCATCGGCTCCGGCCGGAGCCGATGTTCGAACAGCCTTCGAAGCCCCAGAAGACGACTCAGATACCGGAGCTGATGGTCTGGTAGGCTTCGAAGGTTTCCCCGAAGACTGAGTCGGGGGATCCTCAGGCTTCAATAAGTCCCTTAGAATGAGCTTATTTTTACGCTTCTGCAGGACTCTAGGGCTGAAGCCATGGCAAACAGCACATGAGTCCTGCAGGTGCAAAGGTCCCAGGCAGTACACACAAGAAGTGTGACCGTCTGTCAGAGACATCTTCTGACAGCACGAGTCACACTTCTTAAAGCCTGAGACCTTTGAATCCTTAGACATGACTAAAGTAGAAAAAATGTAACTACACAATCACACACACACACCGATTACACTTATTAGAAATTTAAATTAAACTTCAATTAAATTAAATTACAAGTAATTTAGAAATTTCAGTCCCAACAAACACAATCACTCCAACTAGTAGGAAGGGAGGGACTGGGCCTAAGGCCCAAGGGAAGAACTCAAGTGAGTTTCAGGAAAAAAAAGGGAAAATTTGACTGGAAAAGGAAGGGAACTACTTACTTAATAAAACTATGAAGAAAACTAACTTAAAGGGGAGTTTAACTAAGATATTAACTAGTTTTTTTAAAATGACCTGATGAGCCAGTTGAAACACACCTCGATCGCTATAGCGGCAAACGAGATCTGAGGAGTTACCGCCTAGCATTGTGGGATATAGGGGAGTCTCGAGACGGCGGAACTAGCTCTCGAGCTTTTGGAGTGGCTGAGTCGGAGCCGAGGTTCGGCTCCGAACACATCCAGCAAGAATGAAGGCGAGATAGACAACTTAACATCTTACATTTAAAGGCTCACTGCTGCTTTTCAGCTGTGAGAAACATTTCTGCAGTTTGTTCTAAGTAATGGGGATATTTGTAGCATTTCTAGATTCAGGCTTGTATTTGGGCCTAGTGTTTGTGGCGGCTGTGTGTCTGAGCACATATTCAGGGACATCTTGGTTTAGCCAAAGCCATCAGGCATTTCAGTGAGAGAGAATTGTTTGAAGTCATTGGCTGACTAAGGTCACCTGGACTACAGCTTATACTAAGCACCTCTGTGGTTCTTTTGAGATTTCTTTCTTAAAAGCTGTCTCAGGTTTCAACTTTCTGTTACCTAAGAAGTTCAGTTGCAAGTGGTCTGCCATTATACACTGAGCTAATCGAAGGAAGGATACTGAGGAAACTCAGAGCTATAATATATAACATTAAGTATCCTGTTTTTTGTTTATTTTGTTCTTTATTTCTTTGTTATTTATAGCACTTTGTGTACTGTGTATTTTTCTAGCTAGTTTCACTGTTTGTGAGGTATTAACTGGAAATTATCCACTTTTATTAAGCATCTGTTGGGTTGTTTGTTTCTGATAACTTGTTGCAGTTAAACTCTTTTTTCTCGAGGCTCCTTTAGCTGTTTAAACTTTCATTTAAAGGCTCACTGCTGCATTTCAGCTGTGAGAAACATTTCTGCAGTTTGTTCTAAGTAGTGGGAATATTTGTAGCATTTCCATATTCAGGCTTGTATTTGGGCCTAGTGTTTCTGGAGGCTGTGTGTCTGAGCACATATTCAGGGACATCTTGGTTTAGCCAAAGCCATCAAGCATTTCAGTGAGAGAGAATTGTTTGAGGTCATTGGCTGACTGAGGTCACCTGGACTACAGCTTAGACTAAGCACCTCACTGGTTCTTTTGAGATTTCTTTCTTAAAAGCTGTCTCAGGTTTCAACTTTATGTTCCCTAAGAAGTTCAGTTGTGAGTGTTCTGCCATTTCACATTGAGCTAATCGAAGGAAGTACACTGAGAAAACTCGGAGCTATAATATATAACATTAAGTATCTTGTTTGTTGTTTTTTTTTTCTTTATTTCTTTGTTATTTATAGCACTTTGTGTACTGTGTATTTTTCTAGCTAGTTTCACTGTGTGTGAGGTATTAACTGGAAATTGTCCACTTTTATTAAGCAACTGTTGGGTTGTTTGTTTCTGATAACTTGTTGCAGTTAAACTCTTTATTTTAGAGGCTCCTTTAGCTGTTTAAAACATTCATTTAAAGGCTCACTGCTGCTTTTCAGCTGTGAGAAACATTTCTGCAGTTAGTTCTAAGTAATGGGGATATTTGTAGCATTTCCATATTGAGGCTTGCATTTGGGCCTAGAGTTTGTGGAGGCTGTGTGTCTTAGGACATATTCAGGGACATCTTGGTTTAGCCAAAGCCATCAGGCATTTCAGTGAGAGAGAATTGTTTGAGGTCATTGGCTGACTGAGGTCACCTGGACTACAGCTTAGACTAAGCACCTCATTGGTTCTTTTGAGATTTCTTTCTTAAAAGCTCTCTAAGGTTTCAACTTTCTGTTACATAAGGAGTTCAGTTGTGAGTGTTCTGCCATTTCACACTGAGCTAATCGAAGGAAGAACACTGAGGAAACTCGGAGCTATAATATATAACATTAAGTATCCTGTTTTTTGTTCATTTTGTTCTTTATTTCTTTGTTATTTATAGCACTTTGTATACTGTGTATTTGTCTAGCTAGTTTCACTGTGTGTGAGGTATTAACTGAAAATTGTCTACTTTTATTAATAATCTGTTGGGTTGTTTGTTTCTGATAACTTGTTGCAGTTAAACTCTTTTTTATAGAGGCTCCTTTAGCTGTTTAAAACTTTCATTTAAAGGCTCACTGCTGCTTTTCAGCTGTGAGAAACATTTCTGCAGTTTGTTCTAAGTAGTGGGGATATTTGTAGCATTTCCATACTCAGGCTTGTATTTGGGCCTAGTGTTTGTGGAGGCTGTGTGTCTGAGCACATATTCAGGGACATCTTGGTTTAGCCAACGCCATCAGGCATTTCAGTGCGACAGAATTGTTTGAGGTCATTGGCTGATGGAGGTCACCTGGACTATAGCTTACACTAAGCACCTCATTGGTTCTTTTGAGATTTCTTTCTTAAACGCTGTCTCAGGTTTCATCTTTCTGTTACCTAAGAAGTTCAGTTGTGAGTGTTCTGCCATTTCACACTGAGCTAATCGAATGGAGGACACTGAGGAAACTCGGAGCTATAATATATAACATGAAGTATCCTGTTTTTTATTTATTTTGTTCTTTATTTCTTTGTTATTTATAGCACTTTGTGTACTGTGTATTATTCTAGCTAGTTTCATTGTGTGTGAGGTATTAACTGGAAATTGTCCACTTTTATTAAGCATCTTTTGCGTTGTTTGTTTCTGATAACTTGTTGCAGTTAAACACTTTTTTCTAGAAGCTCCTTTAGCTGTTTAAAACTTTCATTTAAAGGCTCACTGCTGCTTTTCAGCTGTGAGGAAATATTTCTGCAGTTTGTTCTAAGTAGTAGGGATATTTGTAGCATTTCCATATTCAGGCTTGTATTTGGGCCTAGTGTTTGTGGAGGCTGTGTCTGAGCACATATTCAGGGACATCTTGCTTTAGCCAAAGCCATCAGGCATTTCAGTGAGAGAGAATTGTTTGAGGTCATTGGCTTACTGAGGTCACCTGGACTACAGCTTAGACTAAGCACCTCATTGGTTCTTTTGAGATTTTTTTTTTCTTAAAAGCTGTCTCAGGTTTCAACTTTCTGTTACATAAGAAGTTCAGTTGTGAGTGTTCCGCCATTTCACACTGAGCTAATCAAAGGAAGGACACTGAGGAAACTCGGAGCTATAATATATAACATTAAGTATCCTGTTTTTTGTTTATTTTGTTCTTTATTTCGTTGTTATTCATAGCACTTTGTGTACTATGTATTTTTCTAGCTAGTTTCACTGTGTGTGAGGTATTAAGTGGAAATTGTCCACTTTTATTGAGCATCTGTTGGGTTGTTTGTTTCTGATAACTTGTTGCCATTAAACTCTTTTTTCTAGAAGCTCCTTTAGCTGTTTAAAACTTTCATTTAAAGGCTCACTGCTGCATTTCAGCTGTGAGAAACATTTCTGCAGTTTGTTCTAAGTAGTGGGGATATTTGTAGCATTTCCATATCCAGGCTTGTATTTGGGCCTAGTGTTTCTGGAGGCTGTGTGTCTGAGCACATATTCAGGGACATCTTGGTTTAGCCAAAGCCATCAGGCATTTCAGTGAGAGAGAATTGTTTGAGGTCATTGGCTGACTGAGGTCACCTGGACTACAGCATAGACTAAGCACCTCATTGGTTCTTTTGAGATTTCTTTCTTAAAAGCTGTCTCAGGTTTCAACTTTATGTTACCTAAGAAGTTCAGTTGTGAGTGCTCTGCCATTTCACATTGAGCTAATCGAAGGAAGGACACTGAGAAAACTCGGAGCTATAATATATCACATTAAGTATCTTGTTTGTTATTTATTTTGTTCTTTATTTCTTTTTTATTTATAGCACATTGTGTACTGTGTATTTTTCTAGCTAGTTTCACTGTGTGTGAGGTATTAACTGGAAACTGTCCACTTTTATTAAGCAACTATTGGGTTGTTTGTTTCTGATAACATGTTGCAGTTAAAGTCTTTATTTTAGAGGCTCCTTTAGCTGTTTAAAACTTTCATTTAAAGGCTCACTGCTGCGTTTCAGCTGTGAGAAACATTTCTGCAGTTTGTTCTAAGTAGTGGGGATATTTGTAGCATTTCCATATTGAGGCTTCCATTTGGGCCTAGTGTTTGTGGAGGCTGTGTGTCTGAGCACATATTCAGGGAAATCTTGGTTTAGCCAAAGCCACCAGCCATTTCAGTGAGAGAGAATTGTTTGAGGTCATTGCCTGACTGAGTTCACCTGGACTGCAGCTTAGACTAAGCACCTCATTGGTTCTTTTGAGATTTCTTTCTTAAACGCTGTCTCAGGTTTCAACTTTCTGTTACCTAACAAGTTCAGTTGTGAGTGTTCTGCCATTTCACACTGAGCTAATTGAAGGGAGGACACTGAGGAAACTCTGAGCTATAATATATAACATTAAGTATCCTGTTTTTTGTTTATTTTGTTCTTTATTTCTTTGTTATTTATAGCACTTTGTGTACTGTGTATTTTTCTAGCTAGTTTCACTGTGTGTGAGGTATTAACTGGAAATTGTCCACTTTTATTAAGCGTCTGTTGGGTTGTTTGTTTCTGATAACTTGTTGCAGTTAAACTCTTTTTTCTAGAGGCTCCTTTAGCTGTTGAAAACTTTCATTTAAAGGCTCACTGCTGCTTTTCTGCTGTGAGAAACATTTCTGCAGTTTGTTCTAAGTAGTGGGGATATTTGTAGCATTTCTATATTCAGGCTTGTATTTGGGCCTAGTGTTTGTGGAGGCTGTGTGTCTGAACACATATTCAGGGACATCTTGGTTTAGCCAAAGCCATCATGCATTTCAGTGAGAGAGAATTGTTTGAGGCCATTGGCTGACTGAGGTCACCTGGACTACAGCTTAGACTAAGCACCTCATTGGTTTTTTTGAGATTTCTTTCTTAAAGGACAACCACACCCTCAAACTCAAAAAACATATTTATTTCATCACGGTTTGGTGTTTCCCACATTTTAACAGCACTCTGGGACTATTTAGAGCTTTTTAGATATTTTTATATGCAATTTCTGACGCTGACCACATGGGGGCTGGCATTTTGAAATAATTCAGACTGTTTACTCTGCCTCTAAGTATCCCAGAATGCATTGTTTGTCTTCAAAAAATTGCATCAGATCTGCCACTTTTTCCCTTAAGCTGCTGTCACTTCATTGACTTAACAGGCATTCACTGCTGTCTTAAAGTCCCCTACTTTTGGTTAAAACGTTATCCTTTTTCAATGACTACTTCAAACACAAGCAGTGCAAATGGTACAGAACAGAACTGAAAAGTGCATTTTATTGCTTTTGTTTCTTAGAAATGCTAACTTGCTTTCTTTTGTGAAGGCTGAAATCTAGTTCTTCAAGGCATCTCCCCCCCACTTCACACCTACCTTCCCTATCTGTCAAAGAGCTAAGGGTAATTTGACCCATTATCTGCATGTGATTGACAGCTCACAACAGGTGACCAGACTAACGTATTGATTTCTTGTCAGCCTTTCCTTCCTTACAGTGGGACACTTTTTTGTTGCACTCCTCCTGTCAAATTTAGAACCAAGCTACATAGCACTGGGAATAATCACCGTTTTGCAAAGCATCAAACTCCCACTTTTCCTTCCCATTTGGTTAAATAGCTAACAAATGACACACTATAAACATGAAATATTTCACAGACTTGCATGACAGCACCAGCATGTTTTTTAAGACATAATTTAAAAAATTACGGTATTGCATGCTTCTTGTAATCTGATGTAGTGTTGTTGATTAATTGTGGCAGACATCTGCTTCTTATGTAAAAATATGCAATTAATGTATACGCATGGTTATTGCAAATGTATGCTTTTAGTTTTTGCAGCTGTTACTGTGCTTCTGCCTGTACTTTCTCACATATCAGTAGGGCAATGTAAAGCAATATGACAATACGGTACTTACGTATTATCGCAACCAGATTTTGCGATGTACTGTACTTTCCGCCTTTAGTTTAAATTTTAATTTTTAAATACTAAAAAAACCCCATTTTTTTTTTTTTAAAATTTTAAATCAACTACACCTACTAAAACTAAATTTTTTTCCCCTTTTACCATTAAAATTTAAGGGAAATTTTAAACTTCTATTTTAAATATTAATCAATTTTTTTTCCTTTATTAACCCTTAAAAAAACTATGAAAAATTACAAAATTTAAAAATCAAATTAAACCACCTGAAACCTTCATTTTTTTTAATCATTTCAAAAAATTTTTTCTTTAAAAAATCAAAATTTTTTACCCTTTTTAAAACCTTTCCCGTTTTTTAAAATTTAAATTATAAACTTTTAAATTAAAACAAACTAACTTTAAAACTTACTTTTTTTAAAACTTTAAAAAAAAAACCTCAAAAACCCAAACCTTTAAATTTTTTTTAATTTTTCAAATTTTTTCCTTTTTTTTACCCAAACTTAACAATTAAAAATGGGAAACCTTATTTATTAAAATTTTTACCCAACCAAAACTCAAATACTCCCTTTTGTAAAACCTTTTTCCTTAATTTTAAACCCGTTACCACTTTTTAAAAAGTTTTTTCAATTTTTTTATTAATCTTAAACTCAAAAATTTTACTTTTTTTACCAAAAACTTAAAATTTTTTTTAAATTGGGGGGTTACTTTAAATTTTTTTTTCTTTTTAATTTCACTTTTAAAAAAACCCTTAAACACTTTTAAAGTATAATTTTTTCCCCAAATTTTAACTTTTATTTTCCCTTTTTTTTCCCCTTTTTAAAAATTTTTCCCAAAGAAACTCAAAAAATTTTTAAACTTTTCACTAAAAAATTTCATTTTTTTTTCCTTTTAAATATAAAAAAACTACCTTTTTTTCCTTTTTTTTAAAATAATTCTGGTAAAATTTTAAAAACTGTTCAATCCCTCAAAATCCCCTTTTTCTGTTACAATTAAAATTTTACCAAATTTCACATATCCCCCCCACCCTCCCAACTCCCCTTTAACTCCTTTAAAAAACTTAAACCCCCCAACTTTTAAAAAAAAGCCCTTAACTCCCCACCCAACCCCAAAATTAAAAAATCATTAAAACCACTTTTACTTTTTTCCACCTTTTTTAACATTTTTTTTTCCATACCCCTAATTTTATTTTACCCACCAAAATTTAAATTCCTACTTTTAAAAAAAACTCCCCTTAATTTTTCCCACAAACCCCTTTTTTAAAAAACTAAAACACAATCAACAATTTAAAACCAACTTTTCCAACACCCAAATTTATACCCAAAATAACCCCTCAAACTTTTTAAGTTAAAATCAACCCCCCCAAACTTTCCCCCCCTTTTTAAAAACTACTAAACTTTAAAAATTTTTAAAAAATTAATTTTTTAAAATTAACCTTTAATTTAAAAAAACTAAACTTAAAACTTCATTAATAAACTAATACCCCCAAAAAAAAATTTCCCCCCAAAAAAATTACTCCCAAAATAACTTTACCCAACTCACTTCCCCTCAAAAACCCCCACTCACCCCACCACACCAAAACTCAAATCACTCACCCCCACTCACCCACCCCATAACCACCTTTTTCAACCCCCCAAAATACCCCACCCCCAAATCAAGAAATTACCCCCAACCCCCTCAAAACCACATCCTTTAATCCCAAAATCATCAACCCACCCCCCTGCCCCCAAACCCTTAAAAACACCCATTTTCCCACCCAAAATTATTAACCCAAACCCCACTTACCCAACACACCCTTTCCCCCCCCAATTTACTTCCCCCCCCCACCCCCTCCCCAAAAAACTTCCCCCCCCACTGGAACCCTTATTTTCCCAAATTTTTATTTTTTTACATAACCTACAAACCCTACCCAAATTTTTTTTTAAACTTTTACTTTTCCCCCCCAACCCCCCACAAAATCACCCCCCAAAATAAACCTTTTTCCCTGAACCAAATCCCCCCAAAAATTCAAAAATAAATTTTTTTAAATTCAACCACCCACCCACCTAACCCCCAATCAAACCCCTGTCCCAAAACTCATTCCCCCCAAACCAACCCCTTACCCACCCCAAACCCCCCACCCCCCAAACCAATTAAAAATTTAACCCCCAAATCATAAATCACCAAACCCCCAAATTTTTTCAACCCCCCTAATCAAAACATACCATAATTATTTTTAAACCCTCTAACACCCCCTACCCCTTTAAATAAAATTTTTTAAAACCAATTTTTTCAATAAAATGTCACCCCCCAACTTCCCCATCACCCCAGATTCACCCCACTTCATCACCCAACCCCATTTTTTTTCATAACCCCCAAAATACCACCTTTCCTTTTATACCCCCCCAACTTAATTTAAACACTACCACTTAACCCCAACCATCAAACCCCAATTTTCCCCCCCCAAAATTCAAATATTTTACCCACCCCTGAACCCCTATTTACCCCCATTAACTTTTTCCCCATCCAATTCAATTTCCTTAAACCAAAACCCCCCCAAAATTATCACCCCCCCCAATCCCCCCATAACCCCATCAAACCTTCCCCACATTTTTTTTTAAACCCCCAATTTAATCCCCCCAAACCCCA